>NW_025422035.1:0-35836 GCF_011764305.1 Mustela putorius furo | reverse complement strand
TTTTTTTATTCAAATGGAGAAAATGTCATGATTTAATCTAAATACGTGTTATTGATTGTGTGTTTTGGATGAGTCGCACATGTAGTTTAAAAGTTTGTAAAATCCCAAGTCTGTCACGATTATTAAAAGCCTTTTGTAGATTAGTCCACTTGATCAAAACAGAAAAGTTATGTAAACACTCACTGTTATACTATCTTTGTTTAATCTTGCATTGTAATAACACCCATCTAACCTCTTCATTTAAGACAAGTTCATCGCAGATGGCCTTTTATGGCAGATGGATTGCATGGATATGAAATCTCTAGTATAACTAAAAGTTTTGGTTTTATGGTATAGCATTATAAAATACAATGTGTAGAAAAATATATGTATTTGAATATAAGGTAAAGTTTTTTAAATTATTTGGCGAATAGTTAAACTAAACTGTTTTTTGTTGTAATTTTTATTTTCTGATATTAATTTCATTGAGCTCTTTTGCCAATCGATATATAAGAAACAAAGTTACAAAATAGATTAAGGTCTATTTCTTTTTTACACCCAATTCAAAATTTATTAGGGAGAGATAATAATCATTTAGATGGTTGAAGGAGTTTAGAAATATTAGAACCCAAAACATTTTTATTAGGTAAATTCGTGAATGCTGAGCAATGTCATTGTTTAAAATATACCTAATACTCTGATGATAGACCTGGTAGAAGCCATTCAATACAAATATTTATTAAATATTTATATCCATATCTTTTCATGGCGATGGTTCGTGAGAGTAAGCGTGGGGCGTGTATAATGCTGTTTTAATTCATTAATACTGGTTAAGCATTTTTAAATAATATTCCACTTGTTTGACAAGTGTACTACAACTTTATTGACCTATTCACCTATGCGAAGGATAAAGTGATATCTTGGTTGACCGTTCCAAGCTGTTCTTTTGTCAGTTGATGAATTATGGAAAACTACTATAGACATCTTTGTGGGATTATAGATTTCATCTTCTTTTGCGATAGATACCAAGAACTGCTACTGCTGAACTCATCCTGGAGAAGAATGCTGTTTAGTATCTTGTTAAGAAAACTGACCAAGTAGTTTCTTCATCTTTATTTCTCAATAGACATTGGAAGAACATCTCTCTGTTGACTGCCACATCCTCATCCAACATTTCGTGTCCGTTGTTCCGTTGTCAGTTGTTCTGGATTCTGGCGTATGTACTGGTTTCTGTCTCTTTTTTGTTTTTTTTAATTTTGCATTTTCACGGATGACATATGATTGTGAACCATCTTTTACTATCGCACTTATTTGCCATCATGATTAATATTTTCTTTGTGAAGCTGGTTAGTCGGATAAGGTCTTTGCGCCTCATTTTTAATCAGGGTTTTCCCCCATTAGTTGAGTTTTTAAGGGGCGAGTCTTTGTGTTGTATTTTGGGATTAACAGTCCTTGCCAGATGTGTATTGCAAATTTTTTCTCATAGTCCTGTGCCTTAGCCTTTTCATTCTTGTTTGTGGACCATGTGTGTTCAGAGAGTTAGACATTTTTAAATTCAGGGCTTGTGCTTTTGTAGCTCCGAAAGTTATTCCAAAACCCTATGGTCATTTAAATTATTTCGTCATATTACCTTACGTACATGTTTCATGTTTAGGTGTTATAATATCCAATCATCTGAGTTTAATTTTTCATGAAAGAGTGTATATCTGATTCTTCTGATTTATTTTATTATTAGTATTTTATTTTTATAGTTATATTTTTGTACATTTAGCTTCACCCATTACTAGAACCATATGTTTAAAAGATTGCTATTTTTTCTCTTTTTAGTTTGCTTTTGATTGGCTTTTGCTTTTATATTAAATATAAAATTATAATTGCTAATAATATTCTGTTCGTAAATCTATCGTCTGTGCGTCGTATAATATCTTTCTTAAAATTTCGTATTGGTCAACTTTTTTTACAAGATTTATTTGATTTATTTGACAGAGGAGAGATAACAATAGGCAGAGAGACAGAGAGAGAGAGATGAGGAGAAGCAGGACACTGGGATCATGACACTGAGTGAAGGTAGAGGATTAACCATGAGCAACCCAGGCGCCCCATTGTCTATGGTAAACTGTGAGGCAGTCCTCTCAGTCTTGTTCTCCTTCAAACGACATGGTGACTATGTGAGTCTTATGCCTCTCCATTACACTTTAAATAAGTTGTTAAGATTAAAAAAAGAATTGGGAATGCTACATGGCAATTCAAATTGTTTTTGATAAATGGATTATAAATTTCTTTTGGAAAAAAAAGATCAGCGATAATCCCAAACGTCAAAATTCGAGTTGCTGTATGCACCACTCATACAGGTATGTCATTCCTCTTTTTCTTATATTTTAGCCATAGGTAAAAAAATTACATAACACATACCAAAGTAATTGACTCCTAGGGGTTTTGGTTCCCTAAAGGGATGCTGGTTCTAGGGAATTAGGTTTATGGGTGGGCTCTCTCCTGCTGCCCCTGTGAGTGGGTCAGAGGGACTTCTGATAGGTAGCACTTGCCATTGCTCTGCTGACAGTTGCCCTGACAAGGGTGATCTTGGGGGGCCAGTGAGATGTTCTGAGGCACTAGTGTTGTGTTCATTCTCCCTGGACCCCCCCTCTCATTTCCTTCTTTGCTCAATATCCAGTGGGACCATCCGGGCTCAAGACAAGGGGCCTGTGGTGCTTCACCCATCCCCAGCACCAGTGCAGGCCCTCAAGGATCATGTAGTTGGGCTAGTTTGAATGACCTATTCGTACTGCCAAGTGCTTTTGGGCCATCCTCACAGGGGGAGCAGTTGGACGCGCATCTCATGATTTTTTGATGTGCCATGATGGCAGCCTGGAAGAAACTGCAGCCCCAATCTACTCTTCGAACCCCCCAGGCTTTCAGTTGAAGACCTTTTTCTGTGTGGGTCCCATGGACGAAACTTCCCTCTCTTGTGGTCCTTGTTCATAGAGAACTGGGTCTTCCCACCACCCAGCCCAGTTGAGAGAGTTGTGCTGTGTAGAGGACTTTTTTGCTTTGTATTGAGACAGGTTTGGAGATTTAGAATTGGCTGCTTCATGACATGGGCCTGATTTTATGCACAAAAAAGCTTGTTCCCCTTAGAGCAGTTGTGGCTGTAGACCCCTCAGAGTTTCCCCCAAAGTGTTTACTAGGCCTGAGCTGCAAGAGTTCACACACACCTGAGTGGCAGCTAGCATCTTGGTGGAGGAGCACCAAACTGAGGGTCCAGAGCCATGTGTCCTCATGATTAAGAACTGACTACAGAGAGAGCTAGAGAAACTTACATGTCAAGAAGTCCTGAGGGGGATTACAGTTACGAGTAAAGAGCAGACAAAAGCTACTTACTGAAGATTTTGAAAGGAGAGCTTTGGGGTGCGTGGATGGGGGGGGCCTCAGTTGATTAAATGTCTGCCAGAGATCAAACCCTGTGGTGGGGGGTGGGAGTCCCCTGCTAAGTGGGAGTCTGGCTTCTCCCTCTCCTTTTTTCCCTCTTCCACTCTTCCTGTCTGTGCTCACTTCTCTCTGTCCTCTCTGTGTCAAAGAAAATTTTATAATCTTTTAAAACAAAAAAAATACAAGAAAGATTTGAAACTTAACTTCACTCCTAGTTGTAACCTGTAATAGGAACCCTGTAAACAGTAATAATCACTGCTGAGAACAAAATTGATTTTTTTTAAAGATTTTATTTATTTGGGGCAGAGAGAGATCCCAAAGTAGGCAGAAAGGCAAGCAGATGAAGAGGAGGAAGCAGGCTCCCCACCGCGCAGTGAGCCCCATGCCAGGACTCGTATCCCAGGACCCCTGAGATCATGACCTGAGCTGAATGCAGTGGCTTAACCTACTCCACTGAGCCAACCCAGGTACCCCACAAAATTGATTTTCCAAAGGAATATCCAGAACACTGAGGAAAATTTCAAAGAGATGGAAATGAGAAATGAAAAAGTAAGATCTGAGGTCAGGGTCCAATCTACCTGTTTGCAAGTACCCTGAGGAACAAAAGGAGAATAATAACAGAAGTTATACTGAAAACTAATGCAGCCATTTAACTTGAGCTGAAAAACAGTCATGCCTTCAGCTTCAAAAGCCTTTCTTCAAGTCCCAGGGAGAATTAGCTGAACAGAACTCAAACCAAAACAGACAATAAACCCATTTGACTTTCAGGGACTAAGAAAAAAAATGTCAGGGTTCCAACAGAAACCACCAAGTTTCCTCCTTCTAAGAAAACGAGACAGAGTATCATTGAATATTGACTTTAAGCTCTATCCCTGCAGAGCTGAAAGAACTCTTCCTTTCTTAGAACTCTTGCTTCCTATCACCTATGTACGCAGATGATGTCAGATTGATTAACCTTGGGAATGGTTTACAAAGTTCTAACTCTACAAACAAATGATAAAGAATTTGGAGACCATCTAGGGCAATGTAAAAATTTGGGAAGTGGTAGACTACCTTAGGTAAAAATAAGAATAAGAAGAAATGAAATGAAATGAAATGAAATGCCACTTTATTTTAAAAATTTGAAAAAGATTTTGTATATCAAAAAAGAGTAAAGCTGCATGTGTGCAAACAGGCTTTGAAAAGCATCTGTAACATCAGCTGTTCAAGAGTTCCTGTCTCTTTCGTGCCTACAAATTGAGAAGAAGACAAACTAGTCCGATTGAAAAACAGACCAAATGAGAGGAAGGAGAAGTTCATCATGGAAAAAGAAACAGAAATGACCCATGGATTTCCTAGTGAGCCAGGGACACACCATTAGTTCTGGACCATAGTTGAGACACCTTATTTATTCACTCAGCTCCGTAGACAAAACTAAAAATCATCAGGTAGGACAAAAATTTTGCATGAATCATATATAAGAAACTCAGCCCCCACTCTTTGATAAATTTTACAGTCTATCTTGGTTGTGATTGTTTAAGTCCCATTCAAAACAATTCTGTTTAGAGACTCTGTTCCCTACTTGGTTACAACTTTTCAGGGGAACCATCACTGTATTCATTGAGAATAATTTCTCATTCTTGAAAAATACATTTGAGTGCTGAAAAATAGCAATGAATAGCGAATAACACAAACTCCAAGGTTCTAGTTTCCCCCCGCCCTTAGTTTTTTAAAGGAAACTTATCACACAATGTGAGTCATCTCTACTTTTATTATTATTATCTTAGATTTTCCTTTTCGTTGCCGTAAAGTCTGACGTTCCTGAATCAGTTTGGATGGTTGTCTCATCCTAACTCAAACTGCATTAAAGATTAAAAAAATAAAACAAAACAAAAAACAACAACAAAAAAAAAACCCTCCAATCTCATTGAAGAACGCAGCTCATGGTCAGGGCTTGCAGAGAATGTGTTTGGATTCACACTGTCTCCATGATTTTTCTCTCTTCTTCCCTCTCCTTTTTCTACTCTGACTACTCTGCCCTTTCCCCGTTCCTCTGGCCAGTTTGTCTTCCACCACATGCTGACTGTGTGATGGCTGCCCGCAGTGGGGGGGGGCACCGTGCTTTCATTGTTTCCCATATCAGAGTCAACCCAGCTATTTCTGTAAAGCCCTTCCCGTTTGTGTGTGGGGGACAATCCTAGGTTACTGTCTCTCGTAGAACAGTAAAACAAGGCACTGACTGTCGTGCAGCTGGTTTGTGTGAATGGCCCAGGAGGAACATGACTGGCTTCCATGACAGAACCCTGGTTCCCTGTAGTGTGGATGGGGCCAGCTTCCTGTTTAGTCACCTGGGCTGCAGTTGGAGGAGGCACACAGTGCACTGGGGTTCAGGAAGGGGGAGGAAGGAAGGATGCTGGCAGTCACTCTCCCAGGACCCAGTACTACCACCCCCTGAAGATAGTCCCTACCTAGAAATGGTCCCTGCCATTGTACAGACTCAATATGTCTCAGTGGTTCTAGTAGTTTTTTAGTGCCCACTGTAGCAATGACAAATTCTCAGTGGCTTGAAACAACACAAATTGAATTATCTTGCAGTTCTGGAGGTCAGAAGTTCAAAATCAGTCTCAGTGTGTGTAAAAATCAGGGTGTTTAACAGCCTGTGTTCCTTCTGTAGGCTCTAGAGGAGAATCCACTTTCTTGCCTTGTCCTGCTTCTAAAGCTACCTGCATTCCCTGACTTGTGGCCCTTCATTGCACCACCTTTTATCCCTCTGTTTCCAACTTCACATTGCCTTCTGATTCCTGATCCTCCCGTCTCTTATGGATTCTCATGATTACATTGGGACCACCCACCGAGGTAATCCAGGATAAACTCTTCTCCCCCCCCCTCACACCTTAATTTAATCATGCTTTGCTAAATCCCCATTTGCCCAGGTAAGGTGAAGTACTCAGAGCCTTCTTGGGCTCCAGGAATATGGTCATCTTTGGGGCAGTCGCTATTCAGCTGATCAGTTGCCTCCTGTACTCCCTTTTATGCCTCACACCTCATCTCACCTGTGCCTGCATTGCAAATGAGAAATGCAGCAATTTTAAACCATTGAATATTAGATTTTGGAGATAGTTGCGGGAATAAAAGCACATAATAATTTTTATTTGTGTCCTAAAAGTTTTTTTTTTGGAATTTTAAATTTTATCTAATGGTCCCTAGGTAAATTAAATATGATTCAATCAGTTATCTGAAAAAAATCTTTTCAAAGAGTATACGCGCTGTTGTAAAGGCCCTTCAAAACAGTATATTTTGAGTGCTGTTTTCCAAATGAAGTTTACACTTTCACCCTTATCACTGTATTAAAAGGTCATGTTGAAGGTTTTTTGTGTGTGTGTGTTGTGTGTGCTTTTTTTCCAAGTGAACTTGCTTCTCTTGTCTAAAACTAATACCTCTAACAGTATTTTCACCAGGGAGGAAGAGGAATTAGTTTACCTTCTAGACTAAGTTTTCTTCCCACGTGAAGAGACTGTTAGGACTAATATTCATGGGAGAAGGAAAAGACAGTAGCTCTTACACCCCATATACTATGTTGGCAACAGCAGTATAAGCCTGACCAAAGCTGTACATCTTGGTGCATCATTTCAGCTGAAACGTGTTCATGAAGTGTGATTTATTCCTTAGTAATTCATTTTTGTGTGAGATATAAAAGTACATCAACAGGAATTAGGGAAAGCAGAGTGGTAATTTAAAAATTTTTCATCAGTGAACGTTTTTTTTACCAGATCTATAAGCACATTAATTGATATTAAAACCCATAAAAGTTCATTTGGGAATAAAAAAGAACGTTTGAGGTGGTATTGATTTTTTTAATGATATTTGTATTTATGTGTATGATTACGCTTAGTTACACTTTGATTGAGTCCGAATGTGCCCTTAACAATATCCATGGGCTCTGGGTTTCCTGAAAGTGTATGTCAATGGGGTGAACAGTTAGAAAAAGTGAATCCCACAAATTGCCAACCCTATGGGGTTTATATTATATACACAAACACATTTGTTTTGTTGACGTGCCACTCCAGTACATTCCTGTGTCCTAGAGCTCTACCCACGTGGTGCAGGCTGGTTTTGCCCCCATCTGTGCTGGAGAATCATGACGGGGGCATTCAGTGGCCTTAGGCATCCCCACAGAGCTGCAGTTGCATCCTCTCATTTCCCACCTAGTTTGTGGGCATCCCCCTTATAGCTTGACCCTGACAGTGGCCAGGTCTCAGTATGAGCTGTCTGTGGAAGAAACAAGATGTTGGGGGACAGCGGTAGTTGTTGATGGGAAGTTTTAAGTGTCAGGTTTGTATCTTGCAATTTTCCGAACCCTGGAAGTGCAGGCCTGGGCCAACCTGGTATGTCTGTTTCACCGACCAAATCTTCCTCATGTGCCCAAGAAGTGAAAACCATATTTGCGTTTTGCCACCAGAACCAACTCATACTAAATAATAGTTGAGAATTCCAGCTTGATTATAGTGAGTGGAAAATAGACCTCTCTCTGGTTTAATTCTTACATATGATTTTAACTGTTCATCTTCATAAAGGGATAAGAATGAGGAAACGTGGATTATCAGTTTTGTTTTCACTCTCATCACTCACTGCAGTTATAATTTTCAAAATACCAAGATGTTTTTCGAAAGTAGTTTTTTTTTTTTTTTTTTTTTTTTTTTTGTGGAGGGAGTAGGGGACTAAGACTAAGGAAAGCATTTGTCTATCAAGAGAAGTCGTTTTCAATTAATGGTATGATGGGAAATCCATCTCGTATGTCCTATTTGGATAACAGAGCTCACTTTTAATTTTTTTAAACTTCCTTTGATTTTTTAATTGAAGTATAGCTGACCCACAATGTTGCCATTAGTTTCAGATATAAAACAACAAGATTTGACAAGTCTGTATGTTATGCTGCGCTCCGCCGTACTGTACTACCACCATATTCCCTAAAGCTGTGCCTTTCGTCCTGCAACTTATTAATTTTGGTAACTGGAAGCCTGTTATCTCCCGCACTGTATTTCACGCATTTTGCCTGTTCCCCCCGCTGCCTCCTCTTTGGAAACGATCAATTTGTTCTCTGTAGTTATGGGTCTCTTTCTGTTTTTCTGTGTGGTGTTTCAGAGAACTTTTTTAAGATAACTTGGGTGCCTTTAAAACATATTCCTTGATTTACATTATTTTGGATACGTATTTGCCATGTTACCCAATTAGTTTATGTAATGGACTTTCAAAATTGGGGGGCTTAAACAAACCCCTTTTGTCATATTACATATGTTTTGGGGGTCAGAAATTAGGGCAGGATCTCATGGGGCAATTTTTATGCTTAATACGGCATTAACTGAGGTCAGTGGGTGGTGGCCTTCAGTCAGGTGGCTGCTTGGTCTAGAGGATTTAGGATCACTTCATGCACATGCCTGTCACTTTGATGGGTACAGTTTGGGAGATGAGGCTCACATGGCCCTCCACTTCCGTGCAGTCTTTGTAACAAGGTTGTTGGGACTTCTTTCCTGTCCACTCAAGAGCTCCAATAGCAAATGTTCCAAGAGAGGGGTTCCTTTTGGACTTGGGCCTGAAACTGACACGTTTCTTTTCACTGTTTAACAGTCACATAGCCCATGTGAATCAAAGGGAATAGGGAGTCATAGGATTTGTGATCATGTTTAAACGTGCTACATATGTTCATATGTGCATTTTTTTCCCGTTCCCGTCTCTGACCTGTGGGAAAATGGAAGTTATCGATCAAAGAGTCACAGGTTATCAAGCTGTACGAGAGACTTCAGACTTAATCCAACCTCCATACTTTATAGATTAAAGAATATATATGTAGGTGCACATGTACATCTCCATATCAGTTATTATATATACACTTGTATATCACTAAAAATGGTATCTGTGGATCAGCCAATTTCTTCTATTTCATAGAATGAAAAGGACTCATCATTCCCTGGCAAATCTGAAGAAAGAAGCCAGAGCAAGAGTAAGGGAGAAAGAGAGTGAGAGGAGCATTCTGATGGGATAGGATTTCTTACAAAAGGACTCCTGAAAATGACCAGAGAAAACAACCAACAGAAAAGGGCAGACTTTGGACCAAGAGGTGCTCAACGACGTGAATATCCACATGGAACAGAAGAGGTTTTAACGCTATTCCCTACTGATGTAGCCTACATACTAAAGAGGACATCAGAAGTTTTCTGGAAGATACAATAGAAAACCATTTTGAGGACCTGGGGGCGGTGGCAGAGATGAGTGAAACAGAACACCAAAAACAGGAAGCCCAAGAAAGCTTGGGTGCCGCTTCCAGTCTGCGACGAGAGAAGAATTAGGCATGAACCAGTCAGCTGCAAAAGACTGGGAGCAGGGACAACAGTCGAAAAGGACGGCTGCCAGGAGCAACTCCAGTGTCTCACTTTTTATTGGATAGAAAAACAATAGCCAATAGAAGGATTGAGGAAGGTCAAATGTTAATCCCATCTTGCTGACAAGCAAGAAGGAGGATAAAGTTTATAGTTAAACAAGCACATTGAAAGAACTCTTCTAACTAACAAGGGCACTTCTGGGAAGAGAAAGGCTCAATGGCGGATAAGGGAGGCAGGTGGTTTTCATTCCACCCTGAGCTAACCTGGCGTTCCCGGGTGCTCCGATTTCCTGAAGCAGGCGGCATTCCGCCCTGGGCCGGCCAGGCTTCCAGCCAGCGCAGCTTCTGTGAGGGGGCTGCATTCCGCCATGAGCAAGCGAGGTATCCCCCGATGCCCAGCTTCTGTGAAGGGGCGGTGTTCCGCCCTGAGGATCTGGCCATGCCATCGTGGGGAGAGATGCCCCAAGCAGGATCAGGCTGATGAGGGGTTAGATGTCTGGTGGGCAAGTCATGTTCACACCCCAGTATGACGCTGGTTAAGTGGGATCGGGTGTAGGGTCTAGACCCTTCTGCCAAGGGTTTATCCTGAGACCCTGAAGGGATGGATCCATGACCCAGAAGAGGGGCTAACCCTAACAGTAACCACTAACCCTGATCATGACACTGACTGTGAGCCTGCCCCAAACCCAAACCCAGCCCTGACCCTGACCCTGACCCTGACCCTGGCTGTGATGCTGACCTGAACCCTAAACCTAAACTGAAGGCTGACACTGACCCTGATGTCGATCCTGAACTTAAACCAAACTCTGACATTACCGTAACCATGACTCAATCCTAACCAGGACCCTGACCCTGACCCTAATCCTAAACATGACGCTGACCTAACCCGGACACTAACCCTACCCCTGACAGTGAAGGTGTGCTTGACCCTAACCCAAAACCTAATGGTAACTCGAACCATGAGCCTAATAAGGACCCTGAACCTACACATCATGCTGACCCTGAACTTAACACTAACCGCTAACCTAAACCAAACCCTAACCCTGACCTTACTCTGTCTATCCCTAACTCTAAGCATAACCCTACTTCTAACACTAACCCTAACCCCAATCCCAAACCCTACCGCCAAAACCTAACTGTGACACTGAACCGAACATTGACCCTAAACCAAAGCCTGACCCTCAACCTGACCCTGGCCCTGACCTTTACCTGACCCTGACTCTGACCCTAATCCTAACCTTGACACTAACATGACCACTACATAACCCTGTCCCTGTCCCGAATGTGGACTTTAAACCAATACCTGAACCTGACCCTAAACCGGACACTGGCGCTAAACTTCACCCTGACCCTGACCCAGACCATGACGATAACCTAACCCTGAACCTTACAGTGACCCCGACAATCAATTGAACACTAAACCTGACCCTGACTGTGAGACTGAACCCTACTCAAACCCTAAATATAACCCTGACTCAGACACTAACATTGGCCCAACCCTGAATCCTATCTCTGAACGTAACCCTAATACTAACCCCTAGCCCTACCACAGACCCTGACCCTAACAAGTTCTAACCCTAACCGACAACCTAACGCTAAACGTAAAACTAACCCTAAACTTTAACAATAACCCTGACCCTATACATGACTAAGATCATAACCCTAACCCTGATCTTTTCCTTTACCAGACGCTGACCCTAATCCGGGCCCTGAGCTTTGCCTATACCAGACCGAGACCCTAAACCTGACCCTGGCCCTGACCCTATACCTAACCTTGACCCTAAAAATGACCACTATATAAGCCTGTCCCTTACCCGAATGTGGACATTAAACCAATACCTGATATTGACCGTAAACCTGACACTGGCCCTAGACTTCACCCTGACCCTGACCCAGATAAAGTCCATAAACCTAACCCTGAACCTAACAGTGACCCGGATCCTGACCCTAACATTAACCCTGACACTGAATGGGAGCCTGACCCTAACTCTAACGCTAAATGTAAACCTGAACCGGACACTAATACGGGCCCTGACCCGAAACCTAATGCTGAACCTAACCCTAAAACTAACCCCTAACATTATCCCTGACATTGACCCTAATCCGGTCTAAACATCACCTTCAACCTACCTATAACCCTAACCCTAACCCCACTTAACAATAATCCTGACCCTCTCCCTGACCCAAATCATAACCCGAATTCTGAACTTAGCCTATATCAAATCCTAAACTTAAACCTGACCCTGGTCTTGACATTAACACTGACCCTAACCCTGACTATAAACCTAAATCTGACCCAATCCGTGAGCCTGAACAGAATCCTAAACCTAAAGCTAACCCTGATCCTGAACCTACTCATAAAACAGAACCTACAAAAGCTGACCTTACCATAATCATGAACCTGACCCTAACCCTGACACTAAAATTGTCCCAAACCTAACCCTGACCCTGACATGCACCTTGCCCCCAAACCAAAACTTGAACCTGACCCTAAATCTGACCATGACCCTGAACCTGACCCTAAACCTAACCGTCATCCTAACACTGACCCTGACCCTGACTCTGACCGTAACGCTAACCCTGACCCTACTGTGAGCCTGACCCTAAACCTAACCAGGAAACTAACCCTAACACTGACTCCTACCCTAAGCCATCCAGTAACCCTAACGCCAACGACGTCTAACCCTAACCCTGATCCTAAGTATTTCTTAACCCTAACCTAACACTAACCCTAACCCTAACCCTGACCCTAAGTATTTCTTAACCATAACCCTAACACTAACATAGTCTAATCCCAGCTCTGTTCCCTCCAGCGGGGATAACAGCTGCACCCAGGCCCCCTAGGGGCAGGTGGGAGGCTGTATGGGTGTCATTGGAGGGGCACTGCATTGAGTGGATTGTGAGCCCTGAGTAGCTTGGGGACCGGCGGCTCAGAGAGCTCTGGTGCAGCAGGAAGTTTGGTAAGGAGCCCCCAGGCAGTGGTGACCTCACTTCCCACATGACAGATCCCAACGGAATTGGAACCCATGTATCCAGGCAACCCAATACAGAGAAAACCCCACTGCCCAGCTCAATTCTAGGCTCATCCTAAAGGAAGCAACATGTTCTTCTGCTGTATTGAAGCCAAGAGGAAGCAGGGAGAAGAGAGCTGGCCCGTCAGACACGTCCCCTCCATGGCAGGTCATATCAGGATTCCCCAACCCCTCAGGCCCTTTGGCTAATAAAATCAAAAGGTCAAACCAGGGGGCTCACAGTCAGAGAGGCCCACACCTTATGAACTACCAGTGTAGCCCTAGGTCTCCTCCGCATATCTCTTTGTGTGTGTGTGTGTGTGTGTGTGTGTGTGTGCCTCTGGGTGTCTGTGTGTCTGTGTGTAAAGAGGACCTGGCCATGCCATCATGGGTGGAGATGCCCCAAGCAGGATCAGGCTGATGAGAGGTTAGATGTCTGGTGGGCAAGTCATGTTCACATCCCCAGTTTAAGGCTAGTTAAATGGGATCAGGTGTAGGGTCTACACCCTTCTGCCCAGGGTTTATCCTGAGACCCTGAAGGGATGGTTCCATGACCCAGAAGAGGGGCTAACCCTAACAGTAACCACTAACCCTGATCATGACACTGACTGTGAGCCTGCCCCAAACCCAAACCCAGCCCTGACCCTACATCTAACCCTAACCCTAACCCCAAAACTGACCCTACTGTGAGCCTGACCCTAAACCTAACCATGAAACTAACCCTAACCCTGACCCCCACCCTAAGCCATCCGCTAACCCTGACGCCATTAACGTCTGACCCTAACCCTGACCCTATGTATTTTTTAACCCTAACCTAACCCTAACCCTAACCCTGACCCTAAGTATTTCCTAACCCTAAAGCTAACACTAACGTAGTCTAATCCCAGCTCTGTTCCCTCCAGCGGGGATAACAGCTGCACCCAGGCCTCTTAGGGGCAGGTGGGAGGCTGTATGGGTGTCATTGGAGGGGAACTGCATTGAGTGGATTGTGAGCCCTGAGCAGCTTGGGGACCGGCGGCTCAGGGAGCTCTGGTGCAGCTGGAAGTTTGGTAAGGAGCCCCCAGGCAGTGGTACCTCACTGCCCAGGAGACAGAGCCCAACGGAATTGGACCCCACGTATCCAGGCACCCCAATACAGAGAAAACCCCCCTGCCCAGCTCATTTCTAGGCACATCCTAAAGGAAGCAACATGTTCTTCTGCTGTACTAAAGCCAAGAGGAAGCAGGGAGAAGAGAGCTGGCCCGTCAGACACGTCCCCTCCCTGGCAGGTCATATCAGGATTCCCCAACGCCTCAGGCCCTTTGGCTTATAAAATCAAAATGTCACACCAGGGGGCTCAGAGTCAGAGAGGCCCACACCTTATGAACTACCAGTGTAGCCCTAGGTCTCCTCCGCATATCACTTTGTGTGTGTGTGTGTGTGTGTGTGTGTGTGTGCGCGCCTCTGTGTGTCTTTGTGTCTGTGTGTAAAGAGTACCTGGCCATGCCATCATGGGTGGATGTGCCCCAAGCAGGTCAGGCTGATGAGGGGTTAGATGTCTGGTGGGCAAGTCATGTTCACACCCCCAGTTTAAGGCTGGTTAAATGGGATCAGGTATAGGGTCTACACCCTTCTGCCCAGGGTTTATCCTCAGACCCTGAATGAATGGGTTCATGACCCAGAATAGGGGTTAACCCTAACAGTAACCACTAACCCTGATCCTGACACTGACTGTGAGCCTGCCCCAAACCCAAACCCAGCCCTGACCCTGACCCTGACCCTGACCCTGACCCTGTCTGTGATGCTGATCTGAACCCTAAACCTAAACCTAAGCCTGAAACTGACACTGATGTGGACCCTGAACCTAAACCTAACTCTGACATCACCATAACCATACTCATACCTAACCATGACACTGACCCTGACCCTAATCCTAACCCTGACGCTGACCTAACCCTGACCCTAACCCTACCCCTGACCGTGACTGTGAGCCTGACGCTAACCCTAAACCTAAAGGTAACTCAAATCATGAACCTCTACGGACCCTGAACCTAAACCTAATGCTGACCCGACCCTAACACTAACCCCTACCCTAAACCAAACCCTAACCCGGACCTTACGCTGTCTTCCCTAACCCTAACTATAACCCTACTTGTAACTCTAATCCTAACCCCTATCCCAAACCCTACCACCAATACTTAACTGTGACACTGAAACGAACATTGACCTAAACCAAAGCCTGACCCTAAACCTGACCCTGGCCCTGACCTTCACTGACCCTGACCCTGATCCTACCCTAATCCTAACCATGACACTAACACTGACAACTACATAACCCTGTCCCTGACCCGAATGTGGACTTTAAAACCAATACCTGAACCTGACCCCTAAACATGACACTGTTGCTAAATTCACCCTGACCCTAAACCCCAGACCATGACCATAAACCTAACACTGACCGTAACAGTGACCCCCGACACTGACCTGAACACTAATCCTGACCCTGACTGTGAGCCTGACCCTAACTCAAACCCTAAATGTAACCCTGACCCTGACACTAACACGGGCCCTGACCCGAAACCTATCGCTGAACCTAACCCTAAAACTAACCCCTAACATTATCCCTGACACTGACCCTAACCCAGTCTAACCCTAACCCTCAACCTACCTCTAACCCTAACCCTAACCCCACTTTAACAATCAACCTGACCTTCTCCCTGACCCTGATCATAACTCTAACTCTGAACTTTGCCTATGTCAGAACTTAACCTTAAACCTCACCCTGGCCTTGACCTTAAGACTGACCCTAACAGTGTCTGTAAACCCAACTCTGACCCAATCCGTGATTCTGAACAGAATCGTAACCCTAAATCTAACCCAGATCCTCAACCTACTCACAAAACAGAACCTAAACATAAAGCTGACCTAATCCTAACCCTGACACTAAACCTGTCCCAAACCTAACCCTGACCCTGACATGAACCTTGCCCCCAAACAAAAACTTGAACCTGACCTTAAATCTGACCATGACCCTGAACCTGACCCTAAACCTAACTGTCACCCTAACACTGACCCTGACCCTGACTCTGAGCATAATGCTAACCCTGACATTACTGTGAGCCTGACCCTAAACCTAACCCTGAACCTAACAGTAACCCTGACACCTACCCTAAGCCTTACGCTAACCCTGACCCCAACGACGTCAAACCCTAACCCTCTGCCTGTCCTCCGTCCACTTGTGATCTCTCTCTGTCAAATAAATAATAAATAAAATCTTAAAAAAAAGAATGACTCTACTTTTAAATAATAGCTTAAAAGGGGCACCTGGGTGGCTCAGTGGGTTAAGAAGACATGTAGACCAGTGGATTAGAGTAGAGTGCCCAGACATGGACCATCAACTCTATGTGCAAAAAATCTTTGACAAAGCAGAACAAATTACACAGTGGAAAAAGACAGCCTCTTCAATCACTGGTGCTGGAAAAATTGGACAGCTATGTATGGAAGAATGACACTCAACCATTCTCTTATACCATACATAAAGATAAATTTGAAATGGAAAAACGTCCTCAACGTGAGGCAGGAATCTATCAAAATCCTAGAGGAGAACATAGGCAGTAACCTCTTGGACACTGGCCACAGCAAATTCTTTCAAGACATGTCCCCAAAGACAAAGGAAACAAAAGCAAAAATGAACTTTTGGGACTTCATCAAGATCAAAAGTTTCTGCACAGCAAAGGAAACCGTCAACAAAATGAAGAGACAACCCACGGAATGGGAGAAGATTTTCACAAATGACATTACAGATAAAGGGCTGATATCCAAGATCTATAAAGAACTCCTCAAACTCAACACACACAAAAACAGATAATCATGTCAAAAAATGGGCAGAAGACATGAACAGACACTTCTCCAAAGAAGACATACAAATGGCAAACAGATGCATGAGAAAATGTTCATCATCATTAGCCACCAGGGAGATTCAAATCAAAAGCACTTTGGGATACCACCTTACACAGTTAGAAGGGCCAAAAATTAACAAGGCAATAAACAACAAGTGTTGGAGAGCATGTGTGGAGAATGGGGAACCCTCTTACTCTATTGGTGAGAATGCCAGTTGGTGCAGCTACTTTGGGATACAGTGTGGAGACTCCTTAAGAAATTAAAATTAGAGCTACCCTATGACCCTGCAATTGCACTACTGAGTATTTACCCCTAAGATACAGATGCAGTGAAAAGAAGGGACATCTGTACCCTAATATTTATATAGCAGCAATGGCCACAGTCATTAAACTTTGGAAAGAACCAAGATGACCTTCAATGGATGAACGGATAAAGAAGATATGATCCATTTTTACAATGGAGTATTATGCTTCCTTCTGAAAGGAAGGATACCCAACTTTTGTATCAACATGGACGGGACTGGAGGAGAGATAATCCTGAGTGGAATAATTCAAGCAGAGATTGTCAATTTTCATATGGTTTCACTTAATTTGTGGAGCATAAAGAATAACACAGAAGACACTGGGTGATCAAGAGGAGAAGTGAGTGGGGGGGGGGAAATTGGTGGGGGGGACAAACCATGAGAGACTCTGAGAAACAAACTGAGAGTTTTGAGGGGAGGGGGCAGAGGGTTGGGGTAAGCCTGTTAATGGGAGTTATGGAGGGCACATATTGCATGGAGCACTGGGTGTGGTGCATAAACAGTGAATTTTGGAACCCTGAAAAAAATAAAAATGACAACAAGTCCTTTTCCCAACATGTGGTAGGAGTCCCCCAAATGATTGGAAGCAGCCTCCATTAGAGATCAATCCACTGCATGTTGAAGGTCCTCCCACTTCAAAAAGACCAAGAAATATCCAATCCCAAAACAAAGTAAGGGCCAGCTCCAACTCATGGAATACCACCTGCTCTCCCTTAGATAGTGTGCTGTTGCTTTAAGAAACCTGCCTTCTGCTTTCACTTGGGCATTGATCTCTAATTCTCACGGGCCAACAATAAAAATAATGATGGTTTAACCGTTACAATTCATAGAAAAGGAGGTACAGGGAAATTGAATGAAAGGGAATAACAAAGTAGGTTCATAAGTCCATCTTCCTTGTAAAAAAAATCAACCTGAAAGTGCGTTTCTGCCACCTCTCTCCTGTTTGATCTGATAAAGAATGACCAAGATACATGAATTATAGTTCGGGATTTTGAAAAGCATAATAGCTTTATAGGAACACTTGAGCATTTATTTATTTATTTATTTATTTATTTATTTATTGCTAGCAAGATAGCTCTATTTGATATGCGGTTCCTGACAACCAACCTCAGAAGAAATTCCATCTTCATGAGAAGTCAGAAAGAACCACAAACCAAACCTCAAAATAGATTCAAAGAAAATACTCTTAAAAAAATTTCCCTTCCTGGGGCACCCGAGTGGCTCAGTGTCTTTGGCTCACTGGGCCTTTGCGTTCGGCTCAGGTCATGATCCTAGGGTCCTGGGATTGAGCCCCATGTCTGGCTCTCTGCTCAGCAGGGAGCCTGCTTCCACTTCTCTCTCTGCCTGCTCTCTGCCTACTTGTGATCTCTGTCTGTCAAATAAATAAATAAAAGCTTTAAAAAAATATTTCCCTTGGGCACCTGGGTGGCAGAGTGAGTTAAAGCCTCTGCCTTCGGCTCAGGTCATGATTCCAGGGTCCTGGGATCGAGCCCCACATCAGGCTCACTCCTCAGCAGGGAGCCTGTTTCTTCCTCTCTCTCTGCCTGCCTCTCTTCCTACTTGTGATCTCTATCAAATAAATAAATAAAATCTTTAAAAAGAAAATTTCCCTTCCTATCAGAAGCAGACCAAACCACTAACAAATTCCCCAGAAAGCTTCATCTAAAAGGTTGTACTTTCTTCAGACACCCAGCAGGACCTTCTTCTCTGGGCCTGGTATTTCTTCAATGGCCTATTGCAGAGAATAAGACACTAAACTACTGAGCGCCAAGGGCCTCAGAACCACGAAAGACATGATGAGGGGCACAAAGCACGCCTCTGGTCACCAAGAGGGTATGTAAACGTTTGCTGCCTTTTCTTTCTGCATTTTTCAAAGCTGAGTTTTTAGCTGGTGGCAGCTCCTTTAGGATAAATTGCTGATACCGTATAGTAAAAGCTATTATATGATCTTTTACAAACCATTTCCTATCTTTGCAATCTCATGTGCCAAGACAGACACGGATTATTTAAAACCCTGAAGACAGTGCTATTGCATTTAAATTGCCTGTAACCTTCGTGTAATAGATTTATGATTGATGATAGATTTAGTTAAAATATAACTGTTTTAAATATTTATTCTTTCGTAAACGATTTCAAACTATGCTCATTTAAGTAAGTTGCTGCATAATCCCTTTTCTATTAAAACCATAGTGCAAGGACCAATGCCGCGCTTCCGAGAGAGAACCCCAAGCTCTTTTTCTAGAATGGCCATATGCGTATGTATCAGGCGTCCTCTTTTCACTCCCTTTGTGGAGCACCTACCATGGAGGTCATGTAATAACCAATAACCAAAAAACAAACAAAAAACCCAAACATCCAGGTCGAAGTGATTTGCGCTGCCATCATGCAATGGCGGACCCTGCCTGAGACTAGGATACTGCTCAAAGAGATCGCGGGCAGGCATCTCAGCCCAGGCCTGTGCTTGGGAAGCTGGTTCCCGGCTTTGGGCACAATCAGGAAGCCAGCGAAGTGACCCGAGAGTGCAGCCGGGTTTAGGGCTGATGATCTTTTCACAGCCAGGCAGCACGCGGATACCCGCTTGGGGAGCCAGGCTAGGAGGCCGCTGAGCGCTGGCGCTGGCCACGCTGGCAGGCCCCTGGGGCTTGGCTGGCGCCCGTGCCCTGGGCCCTCGCTTCAGGACGGAGGGGGAGGGGGCGGGCCGGCCCGGAGAAGGGGCTTTGCTAATTGCAGAAGTGGGAAGTGAGCTCGCGGAGGTCGCCCTGGAGAGTTTGAGAGGAGGTGGAGGGGCTGGCGGGGGAGGGGCGCGCAGGGCCACGGTGCTGTGCTGAGGCCCTGTCGGGGCCCCTGCCCCGCCGACCCTGTACTCCCGCGCTCCAGCCCAGCCCCTGAGGCCGCGCTGTCCCGCCCCGCCCCATGGCTTCTCCGGAGGACCCTCTGGGAGCAGGTAAAGTGTAACCGAGCCTCGCCGTCATCTGGAGCAGAAAGCACGGGGCCGCGAGCTCGCGTGGGTGTCGGGACCCAGCCTCCTGCGACCCCCCGGGGAAGCGGGACCACTTCGGACGACACGCCGCACCCGGGACCCCACGGGTCGGGCCCGGACAGAGCCATGCGAGGTGCCCCCCCCCCCGCCAGCGAGCGCAATAGCCCCCATCGATTTGCACCCCGACACGTGGGTGCCGAGGACCCCCTTCCCTCATCTCGTGGCGTGGCCCCGCCACTTTTGTTCTGGACTTGGGATCCCAGGTGGAAACTAGTCCCTCAGACCTCCCTGGCAGCAAGGAGCGCAGGGAGGGATTCTCGGTTTTTCCGCCCCACCCTGGCTCTTCCTCTCTCCACATTCACATGCCTTCTGGCCTCCATTTCTTCTCCTCATTGTCACTTTTATTAAATGGTTTTGTTCTGCGTGTTGACCCGCAGAGCGATTTCATGAATGAATATACAGGAAACGGAGTCAGAGCCCACCTGTGAGAGCCCACCTTTGGGGGCCTTTCATTAGAATGGTCTCTGGTGCTAGCCTCAGTTCAGAATACTGTGTGTACCTGAGGTCCGAGTCCAGATGTTTCTTTCATCTCTGACTTGAATTTGAAATCCTAACGTCACTATGACCTGGGAAGCCGAGGTCCACAGCATCTTCATCTGAAATTCCACTAGAGCTCCCATTTACCTAGTGCCCAGCCTGAGTCTGTTTTCCACTACTGTCAGGGTTCTAGAAGTTCATGCACTGCCCACCACTGACAGTAGGGGCATCTCTCTGTCCAGATTTTCCCTTACATAAGGAGGTCAGTTACAGGAGATTAGGGCTCACTCTAACGACCTCACTGTAATGTGATTGCATTTGTAAGGACTCTAGTTCCAAATAAGGTCACGTTCTGTGGTACCAGAGATAAGGACAGCAGCAAGGTTTCTGGGGGTAATGCAGGTCAGCTCTTAACAGTCCACTCTCTGGCTCCCCAAATTCGTGTCCTTCCCGTGTGCAAAATACCTTCACCCAATGCCCTCCAAAGCACTAATCATCCCAGAATCAACTCAAAATCTGAAATCTCATCTGTCCTCCTTCACTCAAAGACCTAGATCTCACCCAGACCATGGGACCTGAGGACTGCATCCAGAAGCCACAGTCTCCTGGTAAAGCTTCCCATCAGGTCCTGACATCACCCTCATTTATCCCAGCAGCCAAGGGCCTACAGTTCCCAGAGACAGTTTCTCAGAGGAAGTTTGAAGACCACCTCAGAGGACGTTCTTTGGGAGTGAATGAAGAGGGAAGGGGGTCAGAGACTCCTGCCATTCCCAGGGCACCCAGAACCCAGAGAGTGAGGCCTTGGGTGCTTTCTAGTGACAGATTCAAGGCAATTCTTTGACATTGGGACTTCAGAGCTAACTTAGTTTTCATTTGTGATTATTATTTTTGTGTGGGGGCCATAGCTTTTCTTTTGACCTATGGCTGTTTTCACTCCCGGTTCTGAAGAAGCCCCTAAAATCCTAACCCTATTGAGGACTCCGAAAGCTCTCAGAGCAGCAGTACTGGGGGACAGTGTGGACACATGGTTTGGTTTCTCCTCTGGCCTGATTCTGCGGCAGCCCCGCTCTGTCCTCCTCAGACTTCAGAGCAATAGCTGAATAAGTGGAGAAAGGACCAGGGGGTCAGGAAGGTGGCCACCGAAGAGTGACTTCTCTGGAGGGTGGCTGAGCTAGTGAGGGAGCATGTTAGTCCAGCTCTGCCTGCAGTCTGGATGGAGCTGAACAGGGGCCAGGGAAGGGGAGGAGGAGCCGAGAGCAGGGAGAAAGGGACCAAAGAGGAGATTCAGACGAAGGGAAGTAATTGGGAGGAGAGAAGAAACTCTAGAAGACAGGCATGTAAGAAAAAAAAGGGATGAAGTGGGCATCGGGAAAGGGCACCACGAGGGATGGAGAAATGAGAAGGAAAGAGGGGAGGGAGGGAGGAAAGGGGAAAGGAAGAAGGGAGGAGTCAGCATGCCAGGGCTCCCCCTGCATCTGAAGAAGAGGTGGCTAATCCAGCTTGTCAAACAGGGTGCTCACTCTTAGGTCCCAGTTTCTGCTCCAGTGCTACTGGGCTTTGCAGAAAATTAATGACATATATATAATTATAGGGAAATGACACGTTCCTTTCCATTATGAGTACAGATTTTAAAATGGTCTCATGAGGCAGGGATTCTAGCCACTGGCTGTGCAAGGCATGAGGCCTGTTAGTGATTCTATTTTGTCCTCTACAGAATGGGTCTTTCTACATTCCAGGTCCTTTCTACCCCAATAAATAATGCGGCGATTCTCTCAGTGAGTTGTCCTTTTGGTTTAAACAGCCAACTGTTTCTTAAAAAGGACTTTTGTTTAAATTCCTTTAAAAAAAAGTCCTTTCAAAAAAATCTTTTATTTATTTTTAATTTTTTAATCCCATAGGTTTACTCTGATCCTGGAACTTTGTCATTTTGACCTTGTCTGCTGATTAAAATATTCTTCATCATCAGCACCTACTGCTCTCCTCTCCTGGTGGTCTCTCGGGAAGGGGTCTTCTCTAGCTCTTCTAGCAGGAGATGGGCACTTCCCCTCTACCCCTGTTGCCAGACCAACCTTACCTCTCCTGCAGGGTCAGTTCAGCCTGGCCTTTTATCTCTTGTTCTCTTCTGAGTGGTTAGTTTTTCATAGATACCGTGCTTTGCTTTTGTCAGGATTTACCCTGGACTATCAAAACCCTTTTCTTGTGCCAGTGAAGCCGAAGAAACTGTCCAGATGAGAGAACCAGGAACTCGAACAGATCATATTTATCCTGAATGTTCCATCCAAAATGTAAAATACATTTCTGAGGAGCCTCAAGATCTCTGAGAAGGGAAGTTTCACCAACTCTGTCATGTAGGGGCATCAATTCCGATTCTGTGTCAATTTTCCTACGTTCCCAGCTAATAATTCTCTACCTCAGAAAGCCCACTCTCAACCGTTTCCTCTCTCAAAGGCAGTTGCTCTTAGAGTCTGCACATGGCACTTGGGGCCTGCTGGTCGTTGGCTACTGCCCTCTGTACTTTGGGTCTAACAGCTGCGGGGCATCAAGATGAGAATGTCTCTTGTTCTAAGACTTAATATAGTTGGGTGCACATGGTAAGCAATAATCACTTATTTTGTTGATCCAAGTGTTCGACCTTTCTTAATTATTCTAGTACCACAGTTTACTTGTTCTAAGATTTGTCCTCCCCCCATTTAAATATCTCTTAAGGTGGCACTCACCTTGCACTTGAGGACATATCCTAGTTTAACTGACAGCATTTCTCTTTCTTAGTCGAACATAAACTATAGTGCACCTTACCCTTGATGAAAGCTAGGATGCAATTAAATACTCTATTATGGTTACGATTCTGATATGTGAAATCCTCCGGTAGCTCCCTGTGCCCCCACAGTGTAGTACCTCACCTCCTTGGCATAGTATACAAACCATCTCAACCCCAGTGTTAACCCTGGGGCTCAGCCTCCATCCCCAGGTGATGCTGCCAGATCAGCTGTCGGTTATCATGAACTTGCTGTAGTTTCCTGAATGCACTGTGCTGCCTCCGGTCACTTTGAATCTTGACACACTCATCCTCATTCTTCGCTTTGCCCTTGTCTATCACCTCCCCTGAAAATCTGTTCCTAAGTGGCTTTTCCCAGCTCCAACCGACCCTTGGCAGTCTTTTCTCTCGTGTGGTAAAGCCTGTCACACTGCACCACGGACATGCCGGTTGTCCCCCTGAGAAGAGAAAAGGGACAGTGATGGCCCCCCAGCATTTGCAGCTCTAGTGCAGAGCCCCATGCCTGGCTTGCAGGAAATGCCAGATCATGAAGACAAACGGAGATCATCCTCTGGCTAAAACCAGCTCTTCTTTGCCTACCGCAGGATCTGGATCATTAAAGAGCACCCAGTTATTATTGCTGTTTTTCTAGGCATTTTTTCCCCATATATTTCGCAGGTCTTTACTCTTTTTATAGCACTTTAATTTCGGCTTCAACCACTTCCTAGTCAGATCAGGTGAAATCATTTTCCTCCCCATACCCTCGATGTAGTTCACAACTAGTAATTCTTTTGTTAAAGATCTTATTTACCCATTTGACAGACAGATCACAAGGAGGTAGACAGGCAGGCAGAGAGAGAGGGGGAAGCAGGCTCCCCGCTGAGCAGAGAGGCTGATGTGGGGCTCCATCCCAGGACCCTGAAATCATGACCTGATCCGAAGGCACAGGCCTAAACCACTGAGCCACCCAGGAGACCCATATCTGGTAATTTTAAATCAACGTGTATTTGCTGCATCAAATAGTTCCTTCTTCAAATATAAATATATAAATATATTGATTAAGTCACACGCAAGTCTTAGGAGAATGTCATACCTTTGGTAGCAAACTTGAAATCTTGGCCATTGGTTATGATTTTTGTTTTGGTTTAATTTGGTTCAGTTTCTGTAATTTTAAAAATCCCTCCAGCCCTTGGCTCAGTCTGACCTGATTGCTTTCAGCTGTTTCTGCAACAAAGTTGTCCCAGCAGAGAAAACTCTCATTGTTTACAGTGGCGCCCCCTTCTGAACACTTTGTTAATAAAAAGCTTTTTCTTTTCTTTTTTTTTTTTTTTTTTTTTTTTTCTATGGTAAATGTGGAACAACAGTGAGGTATTTCAAAGAGGTGAACCACAGATAAATTTCTCTAAGGGTGCGGTTAGGGTTACTCAAAAAGGAACTTGACAAGACTTTTAAAGATATTGACAGTCATTATAACATAACTTGACTGATTGTTACCGTGCTCTTAACTGGGCAAACACTTGTTGGCTTCCAAGATAGACTAACATAGTTGAGATGGTTCTAGCGGCCTGCTAGCACAGGGTCTCATGAGGCAGGGATTCTAGCCACTGGCTGTGCAAGGCATGAGGCCTGTTAGTGATTCTATTTTGTCCTCTACAGAATGGGTCTTTCTACATTCCAGGTCCTTTCTACCCCAATAAATAATGCGGCGATTCTCTCAGTGAGTTGTACATTTGGTTTAAAACAGCCAACTGTCTCTTAAAAAGGACTTTTGTTTTAAATTCCTTTAAAAAAAAAAGTCCTTTCAAAAAAATCTTTTATTTATTTTTAATTTTTTAATCCCATAGGTTTACTCTGATCCTGGAACTTTGTCATTTTGACCTTGTCTGCTGATTAAAATATTCTTCATCATCAGCACCTACTGCTCTCCTCTCCTGGTGGTCTCTCGGGAAGGGGTCTTCTCTAGCTCTTCTAGCAGGAGATGGGCACTTCCCCTCTACCCCTGTTGCCAGACCAACCTTACCTCTCCTGCAGGGTCAGGTCGGCCTGGCCTTTTATCTCTTGTTCTCTACTGAGTGGTTAGTTTTTCATAGATACCGTGCTTTGCTTTTGTCAGGATTTACCCTGGACTATCAAAACCCTTTTCTTGTGCCAGTGAAGCCGAAGAAACTGTCCTGATGAGAGAACCAGGAACTCGAACAGATCATATTTATCCTGAATGTTCCATCCAAAATGAAAAATACATTTCTGAGGAGCCTCAAGATCTCTGAGAAGGGAAGTTTCACCAACTCTGTCATGTAGGGGCATCAATTCCGATTCTGTGTCAATTTTCCTACGTTCCCAGTTAATAATTCTCTACCTCAGAAAGCCCACTCTCAACCGTTTCCTCTCTCAAAGGCAGTTGCTCTTAGAGTCTGCACATGGCACTTGGGGCCTGCTGGTCGTTGGCTACTGCCCTCTGTACCTTGGGTCTAACAGCTGCGGGGCATCAAGATGAGAATGTCTCTTGTTCTAAGACTTAATATAGTTGGGTGCACATGGTAAGCAATAATCACTTATTTTGTTGATCCAAGTGTTCGACCTTTCTTAATTATTCTAGTACCACAGTTTACTTGTTCTAAGATTTGTCCTCCCCGCCCCCATTTTAATATCTCTTAAGGTGGCACTCACCTTGCACTTGAGGACATATCCTAGTTTAACTGACAGCATTTCTCTTTCTTAGTCGTACATAAACTGTAGTGCACCTTACCCTTGATGAAAGCTAGGATGCAATTAAATACTCTATTATGGTTACGATTCTGATATGTGAAATCCTCCGGAAGCTCCCTGTGCCCCCACAGTGTAGTACCTCACCTCCTTGGCATAGTATACAAACCATCTCACCTCAGTGTTAACACTGGGGCTCAGCCTCCATCCCCAGGTGATGCTGCCAGATCAGCTGTCGGTTATCATGAACTTGCTGTAGTTTCCTGAATGCACTGTGCTGCCTCCGGTCACTTTGAATCTTGACACACTCATCCTCATTCTTCGCTTTGCCCTTGTCTATCACCTCCCCTGAAAATCTGTTCCTAAGTAGCTTTTCCCAGCTCCAACCGACCCTTGGCAGTCTTTTCTCTCGTGTGGTAAAGCCTGTCACACTGCACCACGGACATGCCGGTTGTCCCCCTGAGAAGAGAAAAGAGACAGTGAGGGCCCCCCAGCATTTGCAGCTCTAGTGCAGAGCACCATGCCTGGCTTGCAGGAAATGCCAGATCATGAAGACAAACGGAGATCATCCTCTGGCTAAAACCAGCTCTTCTTTGCCTACCGCAGGATCCGCATCATTAAAGAGCAGCCAGTTATTATGGCTGTTTTTCTAGGCATTTTTTCCCCATATATTTCCCAGGTCTTTACTCTTTTTATAGCACTTTAATTCAGGCTTCAACCACTTCCTCGTCGGATCAGGTGAAATCATTTTCCTTCCCTTACCCTCGATGTAGTTCACACCTAGTAATTCTTTTGTTAAAGATCTTATTTACCCATTTGACAGACAGATCAAAGGAGGTAGAGAGGCAGGCAGAGAGAGAGGGGGAAGCAGGCTCCCCGCTGAGCAGAGAGGCTGATGTGGGGCTCCATCCCAGGACCCTGAAGTCATGACCTGATCCGAAGGCACAGGCCTAAACCACTGAGCCACCCAGGAGCCCCATATCTGAGGAGAGATGGTTTGTATACTATGCCAAGGAGGTGAGGTACTACACTGTGGGGGCACAGGGAGCTACCGGAGGATTTCACATATCAGAATCGTAACCATAATAGAGTATTTAATTGCATCCTAGCTTTCATCAAGGGTAAGGTGCACTATAGTTTATGTTCGACTAAGAAAGAGAAATGCTGTCAGTTAAACTAGGATATGTCCTCAAGTGCAAGGTGAGTGCCACCTTAAGAGATATTAAAATGGGGGCGGGGAGGACAAATCTTAGAACAAGTAAACTGTGGTACTACAATAATTAAGAAAGGTCGAACACTTGGATCAACAAAATAAGTGATTATTGCTTACCATGTGCACCCAACTATATTAAGTCTTAGAACAAGAGACATTCTCATCTTGATGCACCGCAGCTGTTAGACCCAAAGTACAGAGGGCAGTAGCCAACGACCAGCAGGCCCCAAGTGCCATGTGCAGACTCTAAGAGCAACTGCCTTTGAGAGAGGAAACGGTTGAGAGTGGGCTTTCTGAGGTAGAGAATTATTAGCTGGGAACGTAGGAAAATTGACACAGAATCGGAATTGATGCCCCTACATGACAGAGTTGGTGAAACTTCCCTTCTCAGAGATCTTGAGGCTCCTCAGAAATGTATTTTACATTTTGGATGGAACATTCAGGATAAATATGATCTGTTCGAGTTCCTGGTTCTCTCATCAGGACAGTTTCTTTGGCTTCACTGGCACAAGAAAAGGGTTTTGATAGTCCAGGGTAAATCCTGACAAAAGCAAAGCACAGTATCTATGAAAAACTAACCACTCAGAAGAGAACAAGAGATAAAAGGCCAGGCCGAACTGACCCTGCAGGAGAGGTAAGGTTGGTCTGGCAACAGGGGTAGAGCGGAAGTGCCCATCTCCTGCTAGAAGAGCTAGAGAAGACCCCTTCCCGAGAGACCACCAGGAGAGGAGAGCAGTAGGTGCTGATGATGAAGAATATTTTAATCAGCAGACATGGTCAAAATGACAAAGTTCCAGGATCAGAGTAAACCTATGGGATTAAAAAATTAAAAATAAATAAAAGAGTTTTTTGAAAGGACTTTTTTTTAAAGGAATTTAAACAAAAGTCCTTTTTAAGAGACAGTTTGGCTGTTTAAAAAAAAAAAAAAAAAAAAACAAATTAAATACAAAAAAAAAAAAACCAAATGTACAACTCACTGAGAGAATCGCCGCATTATTTATTGGGGTAGAAAGGACCTGGAATGTAGAAAGACCCATTCTGTAGAGGACAAAATAGAATCACTAACAGGCCTCATGCCTTGCACAGCCAGTGGCTAGAATCCCTGCCTCATGAGACCATTTTAAAATCTGTACTCATAATGGAAAGGAACGTGTCATTTCCCTATAATTATATATATGTCATTAATTTTTCTGCAAAGCCCAGTAGCACTGGAGCAGAAACTGGGACCTAAGAGTGAGCACCCTGTTTGACAAGCTGGATTAGCCACCTCTTTCTTCAGATGCAGGGGGAGCCCTGGCATGCTGACTCCTCCCTTCTTCCTTTCCCCTTTCCTCCCTCCCTCCCTCTTCCCTTCCTCATTTCTCCATCCCTCGTGGTGCCCTTTCCCGATGCCCACTTCATCCCTTTTTTTTCTTACATGCCTGTCTTCTAGAGTTTCTCTCTCCTCCCAATTAGTTCCCTTCGTCTGAATCTCCTCTTTGGTCCCTTTCTCCCTGCTCTCGGCTCCTCCTCCCCTTCCTGGCCCCTGTTCAGCTCCATCCAGACTGCAGGCAGAGCTGGACTAACATGCTCCCTCACTAGCTCAGCCACCCTCCAGAGAAGTCACTCTTCGGTGGCCACCTTCCTGACCCCCCTGGTCCTTTCTCCACTTATTTCAGCTATTGCTCTGAAGTCTGAGGAGGACAGAGCGGGGCTGCCGCAGAATCAGGCCAAGAGGAGAAACCAAACCATGTGTCCACACTGTCCCCCAGTACTGCTGCTCTGAGAGCTTTCGGAGTCCTCAATAGGGTTAGGATTTTTAGGGGCTTCTTCAGAACCGGGAGTGAAAACAGCCATAGGTCAAAAGAAAAGCTATGGCCCCCCCCACAAAAATAATAATCACAAATGAAAACTAAGTTAGCTCTGAAGTCCCAATGTCAAAGAATTGCCTTGAATCTGTCACTAGAAAAGCACCCAAGGCCTCACTCTCTGGGTTCTGGGTGCCCTGGGAATGGCAGGAGTCTCTGACCCCCTTCCCTCTTCATTCACTCCCAAAGAACGTCCTCTGAGGTGTCTTCAAACTTCCTCTGAGAAACTGTCTCTGGGAACTGTAGGCCCTTGGCTGCTGGGATAAATGAGGGTGATGTCAGGACCTGATGGGAAGCTTTACCAGGAGACTGTGGCTTCTGGATGCAGTCCTCAGGTCCCATGGTCTGGGTGAGATCTAGGTCTTTGAGTGAAGGAGGACAGATGAGATTTCAGATTTTGAGTTGATTCTGGGATGATTAGTGCTTTGGAGGGCATTGGGTGAAGGTATTTTGCACACGGGAAGGACACGAATTTGGGGAGCCAGAGAGTGGACTGTTAAGAGCTGACCTGAATTACCCCCCAGAAACCTTGCTGCTGTCCTTATCTCTGGTACCACAGAACGTGACCTTATTTGGAACTAGAGTCCTTACAAATGCAATCACATTACAGTGAGGTCGTTAGAGTGAGCCCTAATCTCCTGTAACTGACCTCCTTATGTAAAGGGAAAATCTGGACAGAGAGATGCCCCTACTGTCAGTGGTGGGCAGTGCATGAACTTCTAGAACCCTGACAGTAGTGGAAAAAACAGACTCAGGGCTGGGCACTAGGTAAATGGGAGCTCTAGTGGAATTTCAGATGAAGATGCTGTGGACCTCGGCTTCCCAGGACATAGTGACGTTAGGATTTCAAATTCAAGTCAGAGATGAAAGAAACATCTGGACTCGGACCTCAGGTACACACAGTATTCTGAACTGAGGGCTAGCACCAGAGACCATTCTAATGAAAGGCCCCCAAAGGTGGGCTCTCACAGGTGGGCTCTGACTCCAGTTTCCTGTATATTCATTCATGAAATCGCTCTGGCGGGTCAACACGCAGAACAAAACCATTTAATAAAAGTGACAATGAGGAGAAGAAATGGAGGCCAGAAGGCATGTGAATGTGGAGAGAGGAAGAGCCAGGGTGGGGCGGAAAAAAAAAAAACCGAGAATCCCTCCCTGCGCTCCTTGCTGCCAGGGAGGTCTGAGGGACTAGTTTCCCACCTGGGATCCCAAGTCCAGAACAAAAGTGGCGGGGCCACGCCACACGAGATGAGGGAGGGGATCCTCGGCACCCACGTGTCGGGGTGCAAATCGATGGGGGCTATTGCGCTCGCTGCGCGGGGGGGGGGGCACCTCGCATGGCTCTGTCCGGGCCCGACCCGTGGGGTCAAGGGTGCGGCGTGTCGTCCGAAGTGGTCCCGCTTCCCCGGGGGGGGTCGGCAGCGAGGCTGGTCCCCGACACCCACGCGCGAGCTCGCGGCCCCGTGCTTTCTGCTCCAGATGACGGCGAGGCTCGGTTACACTTTACCTGCTCCCAGAGGGTCCTCCGGAGAAGCCATGGGGCGGGGCGGGACAGCGCGGCCTCAGGGCTGGGCTGGAGCGCGGGAGTACAGGGTCGGCGGGGCAGGGGCCCCGACAGGCCGCTCAGCACAGCACCGTGCCCTGCGCGCCCCCCCTCCCCCCGCCACCCCCTCCACCTCCTCTCAAACTCTCCAGGGCGACCCTCCCGCGAGAGCAACTTCCCACTTCTGCAATTAGCAAAGCCCTTCTCAGGGCCGCCCCGCCCCCTCCCCCTCCGTCCTGAAGCGAGGGCCCAGGGCACGGGCGCCAGCCAAGCCCCAGGGGCCCGGCCAGCGTGGCCAGCGCCAGCGCTCAGCGGCCTCCTAGCCTGGCTCCCAAGCGGGTGTATCCCGCGTGCTGCCTGGCTGTGAAAAGATCATCAGCCCTAAACCCTGGCTGCACTCTCGGGTCACTTCGCTGGCTTCCTGATTGTGCCCAAAGCCGAGGAACCAGCTTCCCAAGCACAGGCCGTGGGCTGAGATGCCTGCCCGCGATCTCTTTGAGCAGTCTCCTAGTCTCAGGCAGGGTCCGCCATTGCATGATGGCAGCGCAAATCACTGACTCGACCTGGATGTTTGGGTTTTTTGTTTGTTTTTTGGTTATTGGTTATTTACACGTGACCTCCATGGTAGGTGCTCCACAAAGGGAGTGAAAAGAGGACGCCTGATACATACGCATATGGCCATTCTAGAAAAAGAGCTTGGGGTTCTCTCGGAAGCGCGGCATTGGTCCTTGCACTATGGTTTAATAGAAAAGGGATTATGCAGCAAACTTACTTAAATGAGCATAGTTTTGAAATCGTTTACGAAGAATAAATATTTAAAACTACAGTTATATTTTAACTAATCTATCATCAATCATAAATCTATTACGACGAAGGTTACAGGCAATTTAAATGCAATAGCACTGGGTCTTCAGGGTTTAAATAATCCGTGTCTGCCTTGGCACATGAGATTGCAAAGATAGGAAATGGTTTGTAAAAGATCATATAATAGCTTTTACTATACGGTATCAGCAATTTATCCTAAAGGAGCTGCCCACCAGCTAAAAACTCAGCTTTGAAAAATGCAGAAAAGCAGCAAACGTTTACACACCCTCTTGGTGACCAAGAGGCGTGCTTTGTGCCCCTCATCATGTCCGTTTCGTGGTTCTGAGGCCCTTGGCGCTCAGTAGTTTAGTGTCTTATTCTCTGCAATAGGCCATTGAAGAAATACCAGGCCCAGAGAAGAAGGTCGTGCTGGGTGTCTGAAGAAAGTACAACCTTTTAGATGAAGCTTTCTGGGGAATTTGTTAGTGGTTTGGTCTGCTTCTGATAGGAAGGGAAATTTTCTTTTTAAAGATTTTATTTATTTATTTGATAGAGATCACAAGTAGGAAGAGAGGGCAGGCAGAGAGAGAGGAGAAACAGGCTCCCTGCTGAGGAGTGAGCCTGATGTGGGGGCTCGATCCCAGGACCCTGGAATCATGACCTGAGCCGAAGGCAGAGGCTTTTAACTCACTCTGCCACCCAGGTGCCCAAGGGAAATATTTTTTTTTAAGCTTTTATTTATTTATTTGATTTGACAGACAGAGATCACAAGTAGGCAGAGAGCAGGCAGAGAGAGAAAGTGGAAGCAGGCTCCCTGCTGAGCAGAGAGCCAGACATGGGGCTCAATCCCAGGACCCTAGGATCATGACCTGAGCCGAACGCAAAGGGCCCAGTGAGCCAAAGACAATGAGCCACTCGGGTGCCCCAGGAAGGGAAACTTTTTTTAAAGAGTATTTTCCTTTGAATCTATTTTGAGGTTTGGGTTTGTGGTTCTTTTCTGACTTCTCATGAAGATGGAATTTCTTCTGAGGTTGGTTGTCAGGAACCGCATATCAAATCGAGCTATCTTGCTAGCAATAAATAAATAAATAAATAAATAAATAAATACTCAAGTGTTCCTATAAAGCTATTATGCTTTTCAAAAATCCCGAACTATAATTCATGTATCCCGTGGTCAACTCTTTATCATATCAAACAGGAGAGAGGTGGCAGAAAAACGCACTTTCAGGTTCATATTTTAATTTACAAGGAAGATGGACTTATGAACCTACTTTGTTATTCCCTTTCATTCAATTTCCCTGTACCTCCTTTCCTATGAATTGTAACGGTAAACCATCATTATTTTATTGTTGGCTCACCGTGAGAATTAGAGATCAATGCCCAAGTGAAAGCAGAAGGCAGGGTTTATTAAAGCCACAGCACACTATCTAAGGGAGAGCAGGGTGGGGTATTCCATGAGTTGGAGCTTGGCCCTTACTTGTTTTGGGATTGGATATTTCTTGGTCTTTTTTGAAGTGGGAGGACCTCAACATGCAGTGGATTGAGCTCTAATGGAGGCTGCTTCCAATCATTTGGGGGACTCCTACCACATGTTGGGAAAAGAACTTGTTGTCATTTTTAGCTTTTTTTCAGGGTTCCAAAATTCACTGTTTATGCACCACACACCAGTGCTGCCATGCAATATGTGCCCTCCATAACTCCCATTAACAGGCTTACCCAACCCTCGCGCCCCCTCCCCTCAAAACTCTCAGTTTGTTTCTCAGAGTCTCTCATGAGTTTGTCCCCCCCTCCAATTTCCCCCCAACTCACTTCTCCTCTTGATCACCCAGTGTGTCTTCTGTGTTATTCTTTATGCTCCACAATTAAGTGAAACATATGAAAATTGACAATCTCTGCTTGAATATTCCACTCAGGATTATCTCCTCCAGTCCCGTCCATGTTTGATACAAACAGTTGGGTCATGCCTTCCCTTCAGAAGGAAGCATAATACTCCATTGTAAAAAGTGGAATCATATATCTTCTTTATCCCGTTCAAGACCATTGAAGGTCATCTTGGTTTCTTTCCAAAGTTAATGACTGTGGGGTGGCCATTGCTGCTATAAACTTAGGGTACAGATGTAGGCCCTTCTTTTCACTGCATCTGTATCTTAGGGAAAAGGTAAATACTCAGTAGTGCAATTGCAGGGGTCCAGCATAGGGTAGCTCTAATTTTAATTTCTAAGGAGGCTCCACACTGTATCCCCAAGTAGCTGCACCAACTGGCATTCTCACCAATAGAGTAAGAGGGTTCCCCATTCTCCACACTGCTCTCCAACACTTGTTGTTTATTGCCTCTGTTTAATTTTGGGCACCTGGCTAACTGTGTAAGGTGGTATCCCCAAAGTGCTTTTTGAATTTGAATCTCCCTGGTGGCTAATGATGATGAACATTTTCTCATGCATCTTTTGCCATTTGGCATGTCTTCTTTGGAGAAGTGTCTGTTCATGTCCTTCTTCTGCCCATTTTTTTTTTGACATGATTATCTGTGTTTGGTGTGGTTGAGTTTGAGGAGTTCTTTTAGATCTTGGATATCAGCCCTTTATCATCTTAAGGTTCATTTGTGAAAATCTTCTCTCCATTTCCGTGGGTTGTCTCTTCATTTTGTTGACGGTTTTCCTTTGCTGTGCAGAAACTTTGATCTTGATGAAAGTCCCAAAAGTTCATTTTGGGCTTTTGTTTCCTTTGTCTTGGGTCGTTTGGGACATGTCGTGAAAGAATTTGCTGTGGGCCAGTGTCCAAGAGTTACTACTGCCTATGGTTCTCCTCTAGGATTGGATAGATTCCTTTCCCTGCCTCACGGTTGAGGACGTTGTTTTCATTTTCGAATTTATCTTGATGTAGGTATAAGAGAATGGGTGGAGTTGTCATTCTTCCATACATAGCTGTCCAATTTATTTTTCAGCACCAGTGATTGAAAGAGGCTTGTCTGTTTTTCCACGGTGTAAAATTGTTCTGCTTTGTCAAAGATTTTTTGGGGCACAAAGGAGTTGATGGTCCATGTCTGGGCACTCTACTCTAAATCCACTGGTCTACAATGTCTTCTTTTTAACCCACTGAGCCACCCAGGGTCGCCCCTTTTAAGCTATTTATTATAAAATTAATAGTACATCCTTTTTTTTTCAAGATTTTATTTCTATTATTTTTATGATTTTATTTGACGAAGAGGATCACAAGGGACGGAGGACAGGCAGAGGGTTTAGGGTTTTGACGGTCGTTGGGGTTAGGTTAGCGTCCGGCTTATAGGGTAGGTGTCAGGGTTTGGGTTAGTTTTCAGGGTTAGGGTTTTAGGGTCAGGCCTCACAGTAGTTGTCAGGGTTTTTAGCATTAATGCTCAGAGTCAGTGTCAGGGTCAGTGTTAGGGTTTGACAGGTTAGGTTTAGAGTGTCAGGTTCAGGGTCATGGTCAGGATTTAAGGTGGTGGTTCCAGTTTCCGTTTTGGTGTTTTGGTGCAAGGTTCATGTCAGGGGTCAGGGTTAGGTTTGGGACAGGTTTTAGTGTCAGGGTTAGGGTTAGGTTCAGCTTGATGTTTAGGGGTTCTGTTTTTGGTGAGTAGGTTATTGAAGGATCCTGGGTTAGATTTAGGGTTACGATTCTGTTTCAGAAGAATCACTGATTGGGTCCGAGTTGGTTTACAAGACACTGTTAGGGTCAGTCTTAAGAAGTCAAGGCCAGGTGAGGTTTAAGGGGTTAAGAGTCTCTGACATATGGGCAAGTTTTCAGAGTTAGAGTTAGAATCAGGGTCAGGAGAAGGTCAGGTTTTCTTGTTAACGTGGGTTTAAGGGTTAGGGTTAGAGGTAGGTTGAGGTTTAGGGTTTAGACTGGGGTTAGGTTCAGTGTCAGTGATAATGTTTGTCGGGTTTAGTTTTTTTTTAGGTTTAGGTTCAGCGATAGTTTTTCCGGGTCAGGAGCCCCGTGTTAGTGGTCAGGGGTCATGGTTTACATTTAGGTGTTTGAAGTTAGGGTCAGGCTCACAGTCAGGGTCAGGATTAGTGTTCAGGTCAGTGTCGGGTCACTGTTACGGTCAGTGTTAGGTTTATGGTCATGGTCTGGGTTTAGGGTCAGGGTGAATTTAGCAACAGTGTCATGTTTTAGGGTCAGGTTCAGGTATTGGTTTAAAGTCCAATTCGGGTCAGGGACAGGCTATGTAGTGGTCAGTGTTAGTGTCATGGTTAGGATTAGGGTAGGAATCAGGGTCAGGGTCAGTGAAGGTCAGGGCCAGGGTCAGGTTTAGGGTCAGGCTTTGGTTTAGGGTCAATGTCGTTTCAGTGTCACAGTTAAGTATTGTGGTAGGGTTTGGGATAGGGGTTAGGAGTTACAAGTAGGGTTATAGTTAGGTTAGGAAGACAGCTGTAAGGTCCGGGTTAGGGCTTGGTTTAGGGTAGGGCTAGTGTTAGGGTCGGGTCAGCATTAGGTTTAGGTTCAGGGTCGGTAGAGGTTCAGGATTTGAGTTACCTTTAGGTTTAG
>NW_025422033.1:0-180716 GCF_011764305.1 Mustela putorius furo | reverse complement strand
AGTGGCGACAATCCCCAAAGCTCCCCAATCCAGTGAACGGGCGGTGTTCCGGGATCCTTGCCTCTCCTCTCCTGTGTGGAAGGGCACTGGCCGTGTCCGCGAGTCCGCCTGAGGGCCAGTGCAAAGCATGGCGTTGCCAACACCGGGGAGATGGTAGTGTGCATAGAGTGCCATCCTAGGCCACGCTTGCGGCTGCAGGTTTGTGGCTGTGTCTGGAGTTCGGCCTGGCAGGGGAACCAGAGAGCTGAACATGGAGCCGGTGAAAGCAAGTCCCAAGAGGCACCAGCTCTCCCACAGCTCTTCTTCCCTGACGCGAACGAAGCCTTGCTGAGGAAGCAGCGTGAAGATGCGGTTCGCTCAAACCCAAAGCCTCTGTGAAAGGACAGCATTCGCTGAGAAATCAGAGTCGGTCCTGTGGGCTGCTGCTGCTGGTTGCCTGAGCCCAGTGTCACAGTGGGAGAAACCCGCATACAGCGAAAGGCTCTTTGTCTGGGCATCTCCTCTGGGAAAGCACAGCATTCATTGGAGAAATCAGAGTTGGGTTTGGGGATGCTGGTGCTTCTTGCCTGAGCTAGTCTCCACAGCACAGTGGAAGATACCCGCATGGAGCGCAATTGTCTTTGCCCTAGCATCCCCTCTGCCTGAGAGAGAAACGTGGTTGCACATCTGAAAGGGCCTTAAGGAAAAGGGACACGTCTGTCACCGAGCTCCCATGGAGCATGTCTGGGAAGGCGCAGCACGCTGCCCCGGAGAAGTTGAAGGAGTCCTGGCCTTGTGGTCGGTAAACCATAGGAAGCAGTAAGCCTGCCCTGGCAGGAACATCGGCCGGTGCCACTACAATTTCACGCCGCTTCCACTCCCTGTCAGAGAACGGAAGCCTTGCTGCTAAGGAGACAGGAGGGATGAGTAGGCAGGGCACGCGTTCTCCATTCTGAGGAAGGATCTGGGCAGAAGCCTCTGGGCCCAAGGAGACACATAGAGCCTCTCCTTGGCCACCTGTCCCTGGGCAGGACCTGCGCTAGCCACCATGCTGCACTATGCTGAACTCACAGAAACAGCTCCCTGAGATAACGGGTGAGTCATATGCCGTCTTTCCTACAGGATGTTTGAAGCTTGGAGGAGGCACAGTGTTTAATGGGTAAAGCTGTGGGACCAGTCCCCGCAAAGTGTCCCTATTCCGTGCACGTTGCTGGTGTGCAGGGATGGCCTGTCACCTCTGCTTATCCTGTTGGAAAGCACTGGCCTTATTCCGCGATTCCGCCTGAGCGCCACTAAGTAAAGAAGGCCGAAGCGAAGCCTACACCTGGGAGATGGTAGTGTGTCCATAGAGTGCCCGCCTAGGCTACGCGACGCTACTGGCAGGGTGTTGGCTGGCTGTGTCTTCTGATTCGTTTTACTGCCTGTGCAGGGTGAACCCAGTGCGCGAACAATGGGAGCCCGTGAAAGCAATGTTCCAAGATGCACCATCTTCTCCCTCAGCCAATCTTCTCTTCCTGACTCGACTGTAATCCATTGCTGAGGAAGGAACGCGGCGAAGTTCGATTCGCTCGTGCTCAAACCCAAAGCTTCTGCGAAAGCACAGCAATGCCGCTAGAAATTTTCTTCGCTCTCTTCTGCTTCTTGCCTTAGCCCAGTCCTGTTCCATAGCTGGAAGCAAACCCTCAGACAAGCAAAAGCCTCTTTTGCCTTGGCATCTCCCCTGGGAAGCACAGCAATTCCTTGGTTAATCGAGAGTTGGGTTTAGGGATTGCTGCTGCGTCTTTGCCCTGAGCCGTCTTTCTCCGCATCCTGTGTTGGAATATAGCCTCATGGAGCGAAATAACTCTTTGCCCGAGCATGCCCGCTCTTCACTTCGAGAGAAGCCAAGTTGTGTGGAAGGCGCAGCACCCTTCCCCGGATAATAGAATGACGCCGTTGGCCTTTGGGTCGGGGGAACGCTTCCGGGAAGCCGTATAGCCTGCTGTGGCACGACCATCATTGGCCCGGTGGCAATACCCAGTTTCACCCGCTCCCTGTGCAGAGAGATTGGCAGCCGGGCTGCTACGTGAGACCATGATAGTGGACGACATAAGGGCGGTGGGCGCGTGCTCCACTCTGAATTAATGAGTCTGGAGCAGAAGGGCGCAGCCTGTCACTGCGCACCTCTGTCTGTGGGAGTCTCCTGTTTGTCTGATCTGGTCTTCTACAGCAACTTAGTAACTAACCCCTCATGAGCGGCTAAATCCTCTTTGGCCTGTGGGCTTCCCACTCTGCCTGAGAGCGATGCCGCTGTTGCGCCTTTGGAAAGATGCCCTCAAGGAAAGGGGACACGGGTGCTTTCGCTGCGCTCCTCTTCCAGGGACATGTCTAGTGGAAGTTGCAGCGCTCTTCCGTCGGGAGAAGAAAGCAGGAGTCACGTTGCCTTGCCTGGTCTGTACCGGTTTGCCGAAGCTGGAGAGCTGGGCCCTGAGGCCACTTGGCTTGGTGGTCAATACCAGTGTCCCCCTCCCCCGCCCCCAGTTGCATATATAGCGAGTCCTGGCTGCTGATGGGTAACAGGCAGTGGAATGATTATGGCATAGTGCGCCTGTGCTCCACTCTTAGGAAGAAGGCTAGGCCCAAGGAGACAGCATCGTTGGCCACCTGTCTCTGTTGAGACATGGGCCTTGCGCACCATGCGCCTACCCTGAACTGCGCAGAAACAGCTCACTCAAATAACTTCTGGCAGCCAGTTTTACGGTCGTCCTCCAGGAGTTGGAAGCGTTCGCTACGGCTCCTTATGTCCGCGGCAAGGAGTGGGGGCCAGAGTCCCACACAGTCTTCCTTTCCGCAGGCGCGGTTGCGGTGTGCAGGGAATCATGGTTTCTCTTTCTCCTCTCCTGTGGGGAAAGGCACTGAGCGTAGGTCCCGAGTCTTGCCTCGAGGCCTGAGAAAAGGCCAAGCATGTGCCTGACACACTAGAAAAAAAAAAAAAAGGGGAGTTGGTATTGCCATACCGAGTGCCATCCTAGGCCACGCTCGCTGCTGCGGTAGTTGTCGCTGTGTCTGCTTATATCTGCTTGGCAGGGTGAACCCAGGGCGCGAATATGGAGCCCGGAAAGCAAATCCCAAGAGCCACCACTCTCCCTGCAACTCATCTTCCCTGACTACGCGAACGAAGCCTTGCTGAGAAAGCAGCAGTGAAGTGCGGTTCGCTCTAAGAGCCCAAAGCCCCTGCTCTGTGAAAGCACCAGCATTCGCTGAGAATTCAGAGTCGGTACTCTGGGCCTGCTGCTGCTGGTGTTTGCCTGAGCCTAGTCTCCAGCAGTGGGAGAAACCCGCATACAGCGAAAGGCTCTTTTGTCCTCCCGGCCTCTCTTTGTGGGAAAGCACAGCATACCTTGGGAATCAGAGTTGGGTTTGTGGGGAAAATGCTGCTGCTTGCCCCTGAGCTAGTCTACGCAGCTCGGTGGAAGATACCCGCATGGAGCGAAATACTCTTTGCCTTAGCTTCCCCTCTGCGTTGAGAGAAGCCAAAAGTTTGGGGAAGGCGCAGCATGCCGCCCAGGAGAAAGAGAGAGGAGCCGTTTTGCCTTGGGGTTGGGAAATGCTCTGGGGAAGCAGGATAGCCTGCCTTGGCATGAGCAGCAGGCCTGTGGCGAGACAAGTGTCACCCGCTCACTGTGGGGAGAGATGGATGCCTGGCTGCTAAGGAGACATGAGGGGGACAACTAGGGCAGGGGCGCATGCTCCACTCTGAGGAAGGAGTCTGGGGGCAGAAGGCATATGTGTTCTGAGCCTCTGGCCCCCCCAAGGGGTACAGCATCTGTCCTTTGGCCACCTGTCCCCAAGGGCAAGACGTGGGCCTTGCCACCAAGGTGCCATACCCGGACTGCCAGAAACAACCCACGACTGAGAAACGGGCAGTCCGATGCCGTCTTCCACCAAGATGTGGCAGCGATTTGGGTGGCAGGGGGTGTGCCGGGAAGGAGTGGAGACAGTCCCCCACAGTTCCCCATCCCAGTGCACGGGCCATGTGCAGAGATCCTGTCGCCTCCTCTCTCCACTGCAGTGAAGGCACTGGCCTAGACCCCCGAGTCTGCCTGAACGCCGGGGCAAAACGGCAAAGCCTTACCTATTCCATGAGATGTTAATAGGCATAGAGTGCCATGCAGGCCACGCAGGATGCTGCGGGGTTGTGACTTGTGTCCTGCTTAGTTCGGCATAGCAAAAGGTGACCCCCGGCGCGAACTTGGAGCCTGGGAAGGCAAGGCCCAAGATTCACCAGCTCTCCCGCATGCTCTTCTTCCCTGCCGAGACAGAGGCGAACGACCGAACCCAAGCCTTGTGCTGAGGAAGCAGCAGCGAAGTGCGGTTTCGCGCCAAGCTGGAAAAAACTCTGCGAAAGCATAGCAGGGGGTCGCTGCGAAATGAGAGTCGGTTCTCTGTGGGCTGCTCCTGTTTGCCTGAGCTGGTCTCCACAGTACGGTGTAATAAAGCCTCATGGAACGCGAAATCCTCTTTTGCCTGGGCATCCCCTCTGTGCCTGAGAGCGAAGCGCGGTTGTGCCTGTGGAATGAGCCTTTTTAGGAAGGGACACGGTCTTTTTCACGTCTTGTACGCTCCCCAGGAGTATGTCTTGTGGAAAATGCAGCACTGCTGCCCAGGGAGAAGAGCAGGAGCCGTCGGCCCATCTGGTTTGGAAACGGTTGCGAAGCGGGAAGGCCCTGGCAGGCACAAATGGCGGTTGGCAATAAAAGTGTCACCCCGCTCCCAGTGCAGAGACGGAAGCCCTGGCTGCTAATGAGACAGGAGGGGATGAGTATGGCAGGGGCGCGTTGCTCCACTCTTAGGAGTGGAGTGTGGTGTCAAATGCATGCCTGTCCTGAGGCCTCTAGGCCCCAAGGAGACAGCAGCTTTGGCCCACCTGTCTCTGGTAGAGACATGGGGCGTTGCCAACGGGCACCTACCCTGAACCCGCAGAAACAGCTCCAAGAAAGAAATGGCATGCCCATTTACGTCATCCTCCAGTGTACGTGGAAGCGTTCGCGAAGGCTCGGGATGTCCAGGCTAGGAGTGGGGACAGTCCCCCACAGCTCCCTTTCCCAGTGCGCGGGCGGTGGTGCAGGGATCCTGTCATCTCTCCCTCTCCTGTGGGGAAGGCACTGGCGTAGTTCCCGAGTCTGCCTCAAGGCCTGAGAAAAAGGCCAAGCATTGCCTACACCGAGAGATGGTAGTGTGCATACAGTGCCCCATCCTAGGCCATGCTCGCTGCTGCAGTGTTGTAACTGTGTCTGCTTTGATCGGCTTGGCAGGGGTGAACGCAGGGCGCGAATATGGAGCCCGGGAAAGCAAGTCCCAAGAGGCACCAGCCTTCCCGCAACTCATCTTCCCTGATGGGAACGAAGCCTTGCTGAGGAGCAGCGGTGAAGTGCGATTCGCCCCAAACCAAAAGCCTCTGTGAAAGCACAGCATTCGCTGAGAAATCAGAGTCGGGTCCTGTGGGCTGCTGCCGCTGGTTGCCTGAGCCCAGTCTCACAGTGGGAGAAACCCGCATACAGCGAAAGGCTCTTTGTCTGGGCATCTCCTCTGGGAAAGCACAGCATTCATTGGGAAATCAGAGTTGGGGTTTGGGATGCTGGTGCTTCTTGCCTGAGCTAGTCTCCACAGCACAGTGGAAGATACCCGCATGGAGCGAAATTCTCTTTTTACCCTAGCATCCCCTCTGCCTGAGAGAGAACGTGGTTGCACATCTGAAAGGGGCCTTAAGGAAAGGGACACGGTCTGTCACCGAGCTCCCCATGGAGCATGTCTGGGGAAGGCGCAGCACGCTGCCCCAGGAGAAGTGAAGGAGTCCTTGGCCTTGTGGTCGGTAAACAATAGGGAAGCAGTAGAGCCTGCCCCTGGCGGAACAGCGGCCGGTGGCAATACAAGTGCACCCGCTCCACTCCCTGTGCAGAGAGACGGAAGCCTGGCTGCTAAGGAGACAGGAGGGGGATGAGTAGGGCAGGGCACGTGCTCCATTCTGAGGAAGGAGTCTGGGCAGAAGCCTCTGGGGCCCAAGGAGACAGCCGCTCCTTGGCCACCTGTCCCCTGGGGCAGACATGCGCTAGCCACCGGCGCCTATGCTGAACTCACAGAAACAGCTCCCTGAGATAACGGGGAGTCAGATGCCGTCTTCCTACAGGATGTGGAAGCTTGGAGGAGGCACAGGGTTTAATGGGAAGCTGGTGGGGACAGTCCCCCCAAAGTTCCCTATTCGTGCACGGGCGGTGTGCAGGGATCCTGTCACCTCTGCTTTCCTGTGGGGAAAGCACTGGCCTAGTCCGCGAGTCCGCCTGAGCGCCAGAGTAAAAGGCCAAGCGAAGCCTACACCGGGAGATGGTAGTGTGCATAGAGTGCCATCCTAGGCTACGCACGCTACTGCAGGGTTGTGGCTGTGTCTGCTTTAGTTCTGCCTGGCAGGGTGAACCCAGGACGCGAACATGGAGCCCGGGAAAGCAAGGCCCAAGAGGCACCAGCTCTCCCGCAGCTCTTCTTCCCTGACTCGACTGAAGCCTTGCTGAGGAAGACGCGGCGAAGTGCTATTCGCTCCAACCCAAAGCCTCTGCGAAAGCACAGCATTCGCTGAGAAGTTGTTCTGCGGGCTGCTGCTGCTTGCCTGAGCCCAGTCTCTCGAGCTGGAAGAAACCCGCATACAGCAAAAGCCTCTTTGCCTGGGCATCTCCCCTGGGAAAGCACAGCATTCCTTGGGTAATCAGAGTTGGGTTTGGGGATGCTGCTGCTGCTTGCCTGATCTAGTCTCCGCAGCTGGGTGGAAGATAGCCGCATGGAGCGAAATACTCTTTGCCCGAGCATCCCCTCTGCCTGAGAGAGAAGCCAAGTGTGGGGAAGGCGCAGCACGCCGTCCCCGGAGAAGAGAAGGAGCCGTTGGCCTTGGGGTCGGGAAACGCTCGGGAAGCAGGATAAGCCTGCTGTGGCACGAACAGCAGGCCTGTGGCAAGACCAGTGTCACCCCGCTCCCTGTGCAGAGAGATGGAAGCCTGGCTGCTAACGAGACATGAGGGACGACTAGGGCAGGGGCGCGTGCTCCACTCTGAGGAAGGAGTCTGGGCAGAAGGCAGGCCTGTCCTGTGCCTCTGGTCTGTGGGATGCTCCTGTTTGTCTGAGCTGGTCTCTACAGCACGGCGTAATAAACCCCGCATGGAGCTAAACATACTTTGCCTGGGCATCCCCTCTGCCTGAGAGAAAAAGCGCTGTTGCGCCTGTGGAAAGAGTCTTAAGGAAAAGGGACACGTCTTTTACTGCGCTTCCCAGGAGCATGTCTGTGGAAGGTGCAGCGCTCTGCTGCTCGGGGAGAAAAGCAGGAGCCGTTGGCCTTCTGGTCTGGAAAGGGTTTGCGAAGCAGGAGAGCTGGCCCTGGAAGGCACAGTGCCTGGTGGCAATACAAGTGTCCCCCGCACCCAATGCAGAGAGACGGAAGCCTGGCTGCTAAGGGGACAGGAGGGGATGAGTAGGGCAGGGCGCATGCTCCACTCTTAGGAAGAAGTCTAGGCCCAGGAGACAGCAGCATTGGCCACCTGTCTCTGGTGGAGACATGGGCTTGCCACCTGGCGCCTACCCTGAACTCGCAGAAAAACAGCTCACTCAAAGAACTGGCAGCCAGTTTACGTCGTCCTCCAGGAGGTGGAAGCGTTCGCGAAGGCACGGGATGTCCAGGCAAGAAGTGGGTACAGTCCCCACAGCTCCCCATCCCAGTGCGCGGGCGGTGTGCAGGGTTCCTGTCGCCTCTCCTCTCCTGTGGGGAAGGGCACTCGCCTAGTTCCCGAGTCTGCCTGAGGGCCCGAGCAAAAGGCCAAGTGTTGCCTACACCCGAGAGATGGTGGTGTGCATACAGTGCCATCCTAGGCCACGCTCGCTGCTGCAGTGTTGTCGCTGTGTCTGCTTAGTTCGGCCTGGCAGGGTGAACCCAGGGCGCGTACATGGAGCCCAGGAAATCAAGTCCCAAGAGGCACCAGCTCTTCCACAGCTCTTCTTCCCTGACGCGAACGAAGCCTTGCTGAGGAAGCAGCGGTGAAGTGCGGTTCGCTCTAAGCCCAAAGCCTCTGTGAAAGGACAGCATTCGCTGAGAAATCAGAGTCGGTCCTGTGGGCTGCTGCTGCTGGTTGCCTGAGCCCAGTGTCACAGTGGGAGAAAACCCGCATACAGCGAAAGGCTCTTTGTCTGGGCATCTCCTCTGGGAAAGCACAGCATTCATTGGGAAATCATAGTTGGGTTTGGGGGATGCTGGTGCTTCTTGCCTGAGCTAGTCTCCACAGCACAGTGGAAGATACCCGCATGGAGCGAAATTGTCTTTGCCCTAGCATCCCCTCTGCCTGAGAGAGAAACGTGGTTGCACATCTGAAAGGGCCTTAAAGAAAAGGACACATCTGTCTCCGAGGTCCCATGGAGCACGTCTGGGGAAGGCACAGCACGCCGCCCCCAGAGAAGAGAAGGAGCCGTTGGCCTTGTGGTCAGTAAAAGGTGGGAAAGAAGGATAGCCTGCCATGGCAGGAACAGCAGCCGGTGGCAAGAATAGTGTCAAATGCTCCCTGTGCGGAGAGATGGAAGCCTGGCTGCTTAGGAGACATGAGGGGACGAATAGGGCAGGGGCGTGTGCTCCACTCCGAGGAAAGTGTCTGGGCAGAAGGCAGACCTGTCCTGTGCCTCTGTTCTTAAGGGGGACAGCATCTCCTTGGCCACCTGTCCGTAGGGCATACTTGGGCTTCCTACCAGGAACCTTACCCTGAACTCGCAGAAACAGCTCCCTCGAGAAACGGGCAGTCAGATGCCATCTTCCTCCAAGATGTGGCAGCGTTGTCGGTGGCCGGGGGGCCTGTGCCGGGGAAGGAGTGGCGACAATCCCCCAAAGCTCCCCAATCCAGTGAACGGGCGGTGTTCCGGGATCCTGTCACCTCTCCTCTCCTGTGTGGAAGGCACTGGCCGTGTCCGCGAGTCCGCCTGAGGGCCAGTGCAAAACGCCAAGCGTTGCCAACACCGGGAGATGGTAGTGTGCATAGAGTGCCATCCTAGGCCACGCACGCGGCTGCAGGTTTGTGGCTGTGTCTGCTTAGTTCGGCCTGGCAGGGGGAACCCAGGGCGCGAACATGGAGCCCGTGAAAGCAAGTCCCAAGAGGCACCCAGCTCTCCCACAGCTCTTCTTCCCCTGACGCGAACGAAGCCTTGCTGAGGAAGCAGCGGTGAAGTGCGGTTCGCTCCAAGCCCAAAGCCTCTGTGAAAGGACAGCATTCGCTGAGAAATCAGAGTCGGTCCTGTGGGCTGCTGCTGCTGGTTGCCTGAGCCCAGTGTCACAGTGGGAGAAAACCCGCATACAGCGAAAGGCTCTTTGTCTGGGCATCTCCTCTGGGAAAGCACAGCATTCATTGGGAAATCAGAGTTGGGGGTTTGGGGATGCTGGTGCTTCTTGCCTGAGCTAGTCTCCACAGCACAGTGGAAGATACCCGCATGGAGCGCAATTGTCTTTGCCCTAGCATCCCCTCTGCCTGAGAGAGAAACGTGGTTGCACATCTGAAAGGGCCTTAAGGAAAAGGGACACGTCTGTCACCGAGCTCCCATGGAGCATGTCTGGGGAAGGCGCAGCACGCTGCCCCCAGGAGAAGTGAAGGAAGGAGAGTCCTTGGCCTTGTGGTCGGTAAACAATAGGGAAGCAGTAGAGCCTGCCCTGGCAGGAACAGCGGCCGGTGGCAATACAAGTGCACCCGCTCCACTCCCTGTGCAGAGAGACGGAAGCCTGGCTGCTAAGGAGACAGGAGGGGATGAGTAGGGCAGGGCACGTGCTCCATTCTGAGGAAGGAGTCTGGGCAAGAAGCCTCTGGGCCCAAGGAGACAGCCGCTCCTTGGCCACCTGTCCCTGGGGCAGACATGCGCTAGCCACCAGGCGCCTATGCTGAACTCACAGAAACAGCTCCCTGAGATAACGGGGAGTCAGATGCCGTCTTCCTACAGGATGTGGAAGCTTGGAGGAGGCACAGGGTTTTTAATGGGAAGCGGTGGGGACAGTCCCCCAAAGTTCCCTATTCAGTGCACGGGCGGTGTGCAGGGATCCTGTCACCTCTGCTTTCCTGTGGGGAAAGCACTGGCCTAGTCCGCGAGTCCGCCTGAGCGCCAGAGTAAAAAAAGGCCAAGCGAAGCCTACACCGGGAGATGGTAGTGTGCATAGAGTGCCATCCTAGGCTACGCACGCTACTGCAGGGTTGTGGCTGTGTCTGCTTAGTTCTGCCTGGCAGGGTGAACCCAGGACGCGAACATGGAGCCCGGGAAAGCAAGGCCCAAGAGGCACCAGCTCTCCCGCAGCTCTTCTTCCCTGACTCGACTGAAGCCTTGCTGAGGAAGACGCGGCGAAGTGCTATTCGCTCCAACCCAAAGCCTCTGCGAAAGCACAGCATTCGCTGAGAAATGTTCTGCGGGCTGCTGCTGCTTGCCTGAGCCCAGTCTCGAGCTGGAAGAAACCCGCATCCAGCAAAAAAGCCTCTTTGCCTGGGCATCTCCCCTGGGAAAGCACAGCATTCCTTGGGTAATCAGAGTTGGGTTTGGGGATGCTGCTGCTTCTTGCCTGAGCTAGTCTCCGCAGCTGGGTGGAAGATAGTCGCATGGAGCGAAATACTCTTTGCCCGAGCATCCCCTCTGCCTGAGAGAGAAGCCAAGTGTGGGGAAGGCGCAGCACGCCGTCCCCGGAGAAGAGAAGGAGCCGTTGGCCTTGGGGTCGGGAAACGCTCGGGAAGCAGGATAGCCTGCTGTGGCACGAACAGCAGGCCGGTGGCAAAGACCAGTGTCACCCGCTCCCTGTGCAGAGAGATGGAAGCCTGGCTGCTAACGAGACATGAGAGGACGACTAGGGCAGGGGGCGCGTGCTCCACTCTGAGGAAGGAGTCTGGGCAGAAGGCAGGCCTGTCCTGTGCCTCTGGTCTGTGGGATGCTCCTGTTTGTCTGAGCTGGTCTCTACAGCACGGGCGGCGTAATAAACCCGCATGGAGCTAAATATACTTTGCCTGGGCATCCCCTCTGCCTGAGAGAAAAGCGCTGTTGCGCCTGTGGAAAGAGTCTTAAGGAAAGGGACACGTCTTTCACTGCGCTTCCCAGGAGCATGTCTGTGGAAGGTGCAGCGCTCTGCTCGGGGAGAAAAGCAGGAGCCGTTGGCCTTCTGGTCTGGAAAGGGTTGCGAAGCAGGAGAGCTGGCCCTGGAAGGCACAGTGCCTGGTGGCAATACAAGTGTCCCCCGCACCCAATGCAGAGAGACGGAAGCCTGGCTGCTAAGGGGACAGGAGGGGATGAGTAGGGCAGGGCGCATGCTCCACTCTTAGGAAGAAGTCTAGGCCCAGGAGACAGCAGCATTGGCCACCTGTCTCTGGTGGAGACATGGGCTTGCCACCTGGCGCCTACCCTGAACTCGCAGAAACAGCTCACTCAAAAGAACTGGCAGCCAGTTTACGTCGTCCTCCAGGAGGTGGAAGCGTTCGCGAAGGCACGGGATGTCCAGGCAAGAAGTGGGTACAGTCCCCCACAGCTCCCCATCCCAGTGCGCGGGCGGTGTGCAGGGTTCCTGTCGCCTCTCCTCTCCTGTGGGGAAGGCACTCGCCTAGTTCCCGAGTCTGCCTGAGGGCCCGAGCAAAAGGCCAAGTGTTGCCTACACCGAGAGATGGTGGTGTGCATACAGTGCCATCCTAGGCCACGCTCGCTGCTGCAGTGTTGTCGCTGTGTCTGCTTAGTTCGGCCTGGCAGGGTGAACCCAGGGCGCGTACATGGAGCCCAGGAAATCAAGTCCCAAGAGGCACCAGCTCTTCCACAGCTCTTCTTCCCTGACGCGAACGAAGCCTTGCTGAGGAAGCAGCGGTGAAGTGCGGTTCGCTCTAAGCCCAAAGCCTCTGTGAAAGGACAGCATTCGCTGAGAAATCAGAGTCGGTCCTGTGGGCTGCTGCTGCTGGTTGCCTGAGCCCAGTGTCACAGTGGGAGAAACCCGCATACAGCGAAAGGCTCTTTGTCTGGGCATCTCCTCTGGGAAAGCACAGCATTCATTGGGAAATCATAGTTGGGTTTGGGGATGCTGGTGCTTCTTGCCTGAGCTAGTCTCCACAGCACAGTGGAAGATACCCGCATGGAGCGAAATTCTCTTTGCCCTAGCATCCCCTCTGCCTGAGAGAGAAACGTGGTTGTACATCTGAAAGGGCCTTAAAGAAAAGGACACATCTGTCTCCGAGGTCCCATGGAGCACGTCTGGGGAAGGCACAGCACGCCCGCCCCCAGAGAAGAGAAGGAGCCGTTGGCCTTGTGGTCAGTAAAAGGTGGGAAAGAAGGATAGCCTGCCATGGCAGGAACAGCAGCCGGTGGCAAGAATAGTGTCAAATGCTCCCTGTGCGGAGAGATGGAAGCCTGGCTGCTTAGGAGACATGAGGGGACGAATAGGGCAGGGGCGTGTGCTCCACTCCGAGGAAAGTGTCTGGGCAGAAGGCAGACCTGTCCTGTGCCTCTGTTTCTTAAGGGGACAGCATCTCCTTGGCCACCTGTCCGTAGGGCATACTTGGGCTTCCTACCAGGAACCTTACCCTGAACTCGCAGAAACAGCTCCCTCGAGAAACGGGCAGTCAGATGCCATCTTCCTCCAAGATGTGGCAGCAGCGTTGTCGGTGGCCGGGGTGTGCCGGGGAAGGAGTGGCGACAATCCCCCAAAGCTCCCCAATCCAGTGAACGGGCGGTGTTCCGGGATCCTGTCACCTCTCCTCTCCTGTGTGGAAGGCACTGGCCGTGTCCGCGAGTCCGCCTGAGAGGCCCAGTGCAAAACGCCAAGCGTTGCCAACACCGGGAGATGGTAGTGTGCATAGAGTGCCATCCTAGGCCACGCACGCGGCTGCAGGTTTGTGGCTGTGTCTGCTTAGTTCGGCCTGGCAGGGGGAACCCAGGGCGCGAACATGGAGCCCGTGAAAGCAAGTCCCAAGAGGCACCAGCTCTCCCACAGCTCTTCTTCCCTGACGCGAACGAAGCCTTGCTGAGGAAGCAGCGGTGAAGTGCGGTTCGCTCCAAGCCCAAAGCCTCTGTGAAAGGACAGCATTCGCTGAGAAATCAGAGTCGGTCCTGTGGGCTGCTGCTGCTGGTTGCCTGAGCCCAGTGTCACAGTGGGAGAAACCCGCATACAGCGAAAGGCTCTTTGTCTGGGCATCTCCTCTGGGAAAGCACAGCATTCATTGGGAAATCAGAGTTGGGTTTTGGGGATGCTGGTGCTTCTTGCCTGAGCTAGTCTCCACAGCACAGTGGAAGATACCCGCATGGAGCGCAATTCTCTTTGCCCTAGCATCCCCTCTGCCTGAGAGAGAAACGTGGTTGCACATCTGAAAGGGCCTTAAGGAAAAGGGACACGTCTGTCACCGAGCTCCCATGGAGCATGTCTGGGGAAGGCGCAGCACGCTGCCCCAGGAGAAGTGAAGGAGTCCTTGGCCTTGTGGTCGGTAAACAATAGGGAAGCAGTAGAGCCTGCCCTGGCAGGAACAGCGGCCGGTGGCAATACAAGTGCACCCGCTCCACTCCCTGTGCAGAGAGACGGAAGCCTGGCTGCTAAGGAGACAGGAGGGGATGAGTAGGGCAGGGCACGTGCTCCATTCTGAGGAAGGAGTCTGGGCAGAAGCCTCTGGGCCCAAGGAGACAGCCGCTCCTTGGCCACCTGTCCCTGGGGCAGACATGCGCTAGCCACCAGGCGCCTATGCTGAACTCACAGAAACAGCTCCCTGAGATAACGGGGAGTCAGATGCCGTCTTCCTACAGGATGTGGAAGCTTGGAGGAGGCACAGGGTTTAATGGGAAGCGGTGGGGACAGTCCCCCCAAAGTTCCCTATTCAGTGCACGGGCGGTGTGCAGGGATCCTGTCACCTCTGCTTTCCTGTGGGGAAAGCACTGGCCTAGTCCGCGAGTCCGCCTGAGCGCCAGAGTAAAAGGCCAAGCGAAGCCTACACCGGGAGATGGTAGTGTGCATAGAGTGCCATCCTAGGCTACGCACGCTACTGCAGGGTTGTGGCTGTGTCTGCTTAGTTCTGCCTGGCAGGGTGAACCCAGGACGCGAACATGGAGCCCGGGAAAGCAAGGCCCAAGAGGCACCAGCTCTCCCGCAGCTCTTCTTCCCTGACTCGACTGAAGCCTTGCTGAGGTGAGGAAGACGCGGCGAAGTGCTATTCGCTCCAACCCAAAGCCTCTGCGAAAGCACAGCATTCGCTGAGAAATGTTCTGCGGGCGGGCTGCTGCTGCTTGCCTGAGCCCAGTCTCGAGCTGGAAGAAACCCGCATACAGCAAAAGCCTCTTTGCCTGGGCATCTCCCCTGGGAAAGCACAGCATTCCTTGGGTAATCAGAGTTGGGTTTGGGGATGCTGCTGCTGCTTCTTGCCTGAGCTAGTCTCCGCAGCTGGGTGGAAGATAGTCGCATGGAGCGAAATACTCTTTGCCCGAGCATCCCCTCTGCCTGAGAGAGAAGCCAAGTGTGGGGAAGGCGCAGCACACGCCGTCCCCGGAGAAGAGAAGGAGCCGTTGGCCTTGGGGTCGGGAAACGCTCGGGAAGCAGGATAGCCTGCTGTGGCACGAACAGCAGGCCGGTGGCAAGACCAGTGTCACCCGCTCCCTGTGCAGAGAGATGGAAGCCTGGCTGCTAACGAGACATGAGGGGACGACTAGGGCAGGGGCGCGTGCTCCACTCTGAGGAAGGAGTCTGGGCAGAAGGCAGGCCTGTCCTGTGCCTCTGGTCTGTGGGATGCTCCTGTTTGTCTGAGCTGGTCTCTACAGCACGGCGTAATAAACCCGCATGGAGCTAAATATACTTTGCCTGGGCATCCCCTCTGCCTGAGAGAAAAGCGCTGTTGCGCCTGTGGAAAGAGTCTTAAGGAAAGGGACACGTCTTTCACTGCGCTTCCCAGGAGCATGTCTGTGGAAGGTGCAGCGCTCTGCTCGGGGAGAAAAGCAGGAGCCGTTGGCCTTCTGGTCTGGAAAGGGTTGCGAAGCAGGAGAGCTGGCCCTGGAAGGCACAGTGCCTGGTGGCAATACAAGTGTCCCCCGCACCCAATGCAGAGAGACGGAAGCCTGGCTGCTAAGGGGACAGGAGGGGATGAGTAGGGCAGGGCGCATGCTCCACTCTTAGGAAGAAGTCTAGGCCCAGGAGACAGCAGCATTGGCCACCTGTCTCTGGTGGAGACATGGGCTTGCCACCTGGCGCCTACCCTGAACTCGCAGAAACAGCTCACTCAAAGAACTGGCAGCCAGTTTTACGTCGTCCTCCAGGAGGTGGAAGCGTTCGCGAAGGCACGGGATGTCCAGGCAAGAAGTGGGTACAGTCCCCACAGCTCCCCATCCCAGTGCGCGGGCGGTGTGCAGGGTTCCTGTCGCCTCTCCTCTCCTGTGGGGAAGGCACTCGCCTAGTTCCCGAGTCTGCCTGAGGGCCCGAGCAAAAGGCCAAGTGTTGCCTACACCGAGAGATGGTGGTGGTGTGCATACAGTGCCATCCTAGGCCACGCTCGCTGCTGCAGTGTTGTCGCTGTGTCTGCTTAGTTCGGCCTGGCAGGGTGAACCCAGGGCGCGTACATGGAGCCCAGGAAATCAAGTCCCAAGAGGCACCAGCTCTTCCACAGCTCTTCTTCCCTGACGCGAACGAAGCCTTGCTGAGGAAGCAGCGGTGAAGTGCGGTTCGCTCTAAGCCCAAAGCCTCTGTGAAAGGACAGCATTCGCTGAGAAATCAGAGTCGGTCCTGTGGGCTGCTGCTGCTGGTTGCCTGAGCCCAGTGTCACAGTGGGAGAAACCCGCATACAGCGAAAGGCTCTTTGTCTGGGCATCTCCTCTGGGAAAGCACAGCATTCATTGGGAAATCATAGTTGGGTTTGGGGATGCTGGTGCTTCTTGCCTGAGCTAGTCTCCACACAGCACAGTGGAAGATACCCGCATGGAGCGAAATTCTCTTTGCCCTAGCATCCCCTCTGCCTGAGAGAGAAACGTGGTTGCACATCTGAAAGGGCCTTAAAGAAAAGGACACATCTGTCTCCGAGGTCCCATGGAGCACGTCTGGGGAAGGCACAGCACGCCGCCCCCAGAGAAGAGAAGGAGCCGTTGGCCTTGTGGTCAGTAAAAGGTGGGAAAGAAGGATAGCCTGCCATGGCAGGAACAGCAGCCGGTGGCAAGAATAGTGTCAAATGCTCCCTGTGCGGAGAGATGGAAGCCTGGCTGCTTAGGAGACATGAGGGGACGAATAGGGCAGGGGCGTGTGCTCCACTCCGAGGAAAGTGTCTGGGCAGAAGGCAGACCTGTCCTGTGCCTCTGTTCTTAAGGGGACAGCATCTCCTTGGCCACCTGTCCCGTAGGGCATACTTGGGCTTCCTACCAGGAACCTTACCCTGAACTCGCAGAAACAGCTCCCTCGAGAAACGGGCAGTCAGATGCCATCTTCCTCCAAGATGTGGCAGCGTTGTCGGTGGCCGGGGGTGTGCCGGGGAAGGAGTGGCGACAATCCCCCAAAGCTCCCCAATCCAGTGAACGGGCGGTGTTCCGGGATCCTGTCACCTCTCCTCTCCTGTGTGGAAGGCACTGGCCGTGTCCGCGAGTCCGCCTGAGGGCCAGTGCAAAACGCCAAGCGTTGCCAACACCGGGAGATGGTAGTGTGCATAGAGTGCCATCCTAGGCCACGCACGCGGCTGCAGGTTTGTGGCTGTGTCTGCTTAGTTCGGCCTGGCAGGGGGAACCCAGGGCGCGAACATGGAGCCCGTGAAAGCAAGTCCCAAGAGGCACCAGCTCTCCCACAGCTCTTCTTCCCTGACGCGAACGAAGCCTTGCTGAGGAAGCAGCGGTGAAGTGCGGTTTCGCTCCAAGCCCAAAGCCTCTGTGAAAGGACAGCATTCGCTGAGAAATCAGAGTCGGTCCTGTGGGCTGCTGCTGCTGGTTGCCTGAGCCCAGTGTCACAGTGGGAGAAAAACCCGCATACAGCGAAAGGCTCTTTGTCTGGGCATCTCCTCTGGGAAAGCACAGCATTCATTGGGAAATCAGAGTTGGGTTTGGGGATGCTGGTGCTTCTTGCCTGAGCTAGTCTCCACAGCACAGTGGAAGATACCCGCATGGAGCGCAATTGTCTTTGCCCTAGCATCCCCTCTGCCTGAGAGAGAAACGTGGTTGCACATCTGAAAGGGCCTTAAGGAAAAGGGACACGTCTGTCACCGAGCTCCCATGGAGCATGTCTGGGGAAGGCGCAGCACGCTGCCCCAGGAGAAGTGAAGGAGTCCTTGGCCTTGTGGTCGGTAAACAATAGGGAAGCAGTAGAGCCTGCCCTGGCAGGAACAGCGGCCGGTGGCAATACAAGTGCACCCGCTCCACTCCCTGTGCAGAGAGACGGAAGCCTGGCTGCTAAGGAGACAGGAGGGGATGAGTAGGGCAGGGCACGTGCTCCATTCTGAGGAAGGAGTCTGGGCAGAAGCCTCTGGGCCCAAGGAGACAGCCGCTCCTTGGCCACCTGTCCCTGGGGCAGACATGCGCTAGCCACCAGGCGCCTATGCTGAACTCACAGAAACAGCTCCCTGAGATAACGGGGAGTCAGATGCCGTCTTCCTACAGGATGTGGAAGCTTGGAGGAGGCACAGGGTTTAATGGGAAGCGGTGGGGACAGTCCCCCAAAGTTCCCTATTCAGTGCACGGGCGGTGTGCAGGGATCCTGTCACCTCTGCTTTCCTGTGGGGAAAGCACTGGCCTAGTCCGCGAGTCCGCCTGACCGCCAGAGTAAAAGGCCAAGCGAAGCCTACACCGGGTGATGGTAGTGTGCATAGAGTGCCATCCTAGGCTACGCACGAGGCTGCAGGTTTGTGGCTGTGTCTGCTTAGTTCGGCCAGGCAGGAGGAACAGAGGGCGCGAACATGGAGCCCGTGAAAGCAAGTTCCAAGAGGCACCAGCTCTCCCACAGCTGTTCTTCCCTGACTCGACTGAAGCCTTGGTGTTGAAGACGCGGCGAAGTGCTATTTGCTCCAACCCAAAGCCTCTGCGAAAGCACAGCATTCGCTGAGAAATGTTCTGCGGGCTGCTGCTGCTTGCCTGAGCCCAGTCTCGAGCTGGAAGAAAACCCGCATCCAGCAAAAGCCTCTTTGCCTGGGCATCTCCCCTGGGAAAGCACAGCATTCCTTGGGTAATCAGAGTTGGGTTTGGGGATGCTGCTGCTGCTTGCCTGAGCTAGTCTCCGCAGCTGGGTGGAAGATAGCCGCATGGAGCGAAATACTCTTTGCCCGAGCATCCCCTCTGCCTGAGAGAGAAGCCAAGTGTGGGGAAGGCGCAGCACGCCGTCCCCGGAGAAGAGAAGGAGCCGTTGGCCTTGGGGTCGGGAAACGCTCGGGAAGCAGGATAGCCTGCTGTGGCACGAACAGCAGGCCGGTGGCAAGACCAGTGTCACCCGCTCCCTGTGCAGAGAGATGGAAGCCTGGCTGCTAACGAGACATGAGGGGACGACTAGGGCAGGGGCGCGTGCTCCACTCTGAGGAAGGAGTCTGGGCAGAAGGCAGGCCTGTCCTGCGCCTCTGGTCTGTGGGATGCTCCTGTTTGTCTGAGCTGGTCTCTACAGCACGGCGTAATAAACCCGCATGGAGCTAAATCCTCTTTGCCTGGGCTTCCCCTCTGCCTGAGAGAGATGCGCTGTTGCGCCTGTGGAAAGAGTCTTAAGGAAAGGGACACGTCTTTCGCTGCGCTTCCCAGGAGCATGTCTGTGGAAGGTGCAGCGCTCTGCTCGGGAAGAAAAGCAGGAGCCGTTGGCCTTCTGGTCTGGAAAGGGTTGCGAAGCAGGAGAGCTGGCCCTGGAAGGCACAGTGGCTGGTGGCAATACAAGTGTCCCCCGCCCCCAGTGCAGAGAGACGGAAGCCTGGCTGCTGAGGGGACAGGAGGGGATGAGTAGGGCAGGGCGCATGCTCCACTCTTAGGAAGAAGTCTAGGCCCAAGGAGACAGCAGCTTTGGCCACCTGTCTCTGGTGGAGACATGGGCTTGCCACCAGGCGCCTACCCTGAACTCGCAGAAACAGCTCACTCAAAGAACTGGCAGCCAGTTTACGTCGTCCTCCAGGAGGTGGAAGCGTTCGCTAAGGCTCCTGATGTCCAGGCAAGGAGTGGGGGCAGTCCCACACAGCTCCCTTTCCCAGTGCGCGGGCGGTGTGCAGGAATCCTGTCGCCTCTCCTCTCCTGTGGGGAAGGCACTGGCGTAGTTCCCGAGTCTGCCTCAGGGCCTGAGAAAAAGGCCAAGCATTGCCTACACCGAGAGATGGTAGTGTGCATACAGTGCCATCCTAGGCCACGCTCGCTGCTGCGGTGTTGTCGCTGTGTCTGCTTATATCTGCTTGGCAGGGTGAACCCAGGGCGCGCGAATATGGAGCCCGGGAAAGCAAATCCCAAGAGGCACCAGCTCTCCTGCAACTCATCTTCCCTGACGCGAACGAAGCCTTGCTGAGAAAGCAGCAGTGAAGTGCGGTTCGCTCTAAGCCCAAAGCCTCTGTGAAAGCACAGCATTCGCTGAGAATTCAGAGTCGGTACTCTGGGCTGCTGCTGCTGGTTGCCTGAGCCTAGTCTCACAGTGGGAGAAACCCGCATACAGCGAAAGGCTCTTTGTCCTGGCCTCTCTTGTGGGAAAGCACAGCATACCTTGGGAATCAGAGTTGGGTTTTGGGGAAAATGCTGCTGCTTGCCTGAGCTAGTCTACGCAGCTCGGTGGAAGATACCCGCATGGAGCGAAATACTCTTTGCCGTAGCTTCCCCTCTGCGTTGAGAGAAGCCAAGTTTGGGGAAGGCGCAGCATGCCGCCCAGGAGAAGAGAAGGAGCCGTTGGCCTTGGGGTTGGGAAATGCTCGGGAAGCAGGATAGCCTGCCTTGGCATGAGCAGCAGGCCTGTGGCGAGACAAGTGTCACCCGCTCACTGTGGGGAGAGATGGATGCCTGGCTGCTAAGGAGACATGAGGGGACAACTAGGGCAGGGGCGCATGCTCCACTCTGAGGAAGGAGTCTGGGCAGAAGGCAGATGTGTTCTGAGCCTCTGGCCCCAAGGGGACAGCATCTCCTTGGCCACCTGTCCCAAGGGCAGACGTGGGCTTGCCACCAGGTGCCATACCCGGAACTGCCAGAAACAACCCCACGGAGAAACGGGCAGTCCGATGCCGTCTTCCACCAAGATGTGGCAGCGATGTGGGTGGCAGGGGGTGTGCCGGGAAGGAGTGGAGACAGTCCCCCACAGTTCCCCATCCCAGTGCACGGGCCATGTGCAGAGATCCTGTCGCCTCCTCTCTCCTGCAGTGAAGGCACTGGCCTAGACCCCGAGTCTGCCTGAACGCCGGGGCAAACGGCAAAGCCTTACCTATTCCATGAGATGTTAATAGGCATAGAGTGCCATGCTAGGCCACGCAGGATGCTGCAGGGTTGTGACTGTGTCTGCTTAGTTCGGCATAGCAAGGTGAACCCCGGGCGCGAACTTGGAGCCTGGGAAAGCAAGGCCCAAGAGTCACCAGCTCTCCCGCGGCTCTTCTTCCTGCCGAGCCGAGACAGAGCGAACGACCAAAGCCTTGCTGAGGAAGCAGCAGCGAAGTGCGGTTCGCGCCAAGCTGAAAACCTCTGCGAAAGCATAGCAGTCGCTGCGAAATGAGAGTCGGTTCTGTGGGCTGCTCCTGTTTGCCTGAGCTGGTCTCCACAGTACGGTGTAATAAAGCCTCATGGAGCGAAATCCTCTTTGCCTGGGCATCCCCTCTGCCTGAGAGCGAAGCGCGGTTGTGCCTGTGGAATGAGCCTTAAGGAAAGGGACACGTCTTTCACTGCGCTCCCCAGGAGTATGTCTGTGGAAAATGCAGCACGCTGCCCAGGGAGAAGAGCAGGAGCCGTCGGCCATCTGGTTTGGAAACGGTTGCGAAGCGGGAAGGCCCTGGCAGGCACAAATGGCGGTTGGCAATAAAAGTGTCACCCGCTCCCAGTGCAGAGACGGAAGCCTGGCTGCTAAGGAGACAGGAGGGGATGAGTATGGCAGGGCGCGTGCTCCACTCTTAGGAAGGAGTGTGGTCAAAATGCATGCCTGTCCTGAGCCTCTAGGCCCAAGGAGACAGCAGCTTTGCCCACCTGTCTCTGGTAGAGACATGGGCTTGCCAACGGGCACCTACCCTGAACCCGCAGAAACAGCTCCAAGAAAGAAATGGCAGCCAGTTTACGTCATCCTCCAGGACGTGGAAGCGTTCGCGAAGGCTCGGGATGTCCAGGCTAGGAGTGGGGACAGTCCCCCACAGCTCCCTTTCCCAGTGCGCGGGCGGTGTGCAGGGATCCTGTCATCTCTCCTCTCCTGTGGGGAAGGCACTGGCGTAGTTCCCGAGTCTGCCTCAAGGCCTGAGAAAAAGGCCAAGCATTGCCTACACCGAGAGATGGTAGTGTGCATACAGTGCCATCCTAGGCCATGCTCGCTGCTGCAGTGTTGTAACTGTGTCTGCTTTGATCGGCTTGGCAGGGTGAACGCAGGGCGCGAATATGGAGCCCGGGAAAGCAAGTCCCAAGAGGCACCAGCCTTCCCGCAACTCATCTTCCCTGATGGGAACGAAGCCTTGCTGAGGAAGCAGCGGTGAAGTGCGATTCGCCCCAAACCAAAAAGCCTCTGTGAAAGCACAGCATTCGCTGAGAAATCAGAGTCGGTCCTGTGGGCTGCTGCCGCTGGTTGCCTGAGCCCAGTCTCACAGTGGGAGAAACCCGCATACAGCGAAAGGCTCTTTGTCTGGGCATCTCCTCTGGGAAAGCACAGCATTCATTGGGAAATCAGAGTTGGGTTTTGGGGATGCTGGTGCTTCTTGCCTGAGCTAGTCTCCACAGCACAGTGGAAGATACCCGCATGGAGCGAAATTCTCTTTACCCTAGCATCCCCTCTGCCTGAGAGAGAAACGTGGTTGCACATCTGAAAGGGCCTTAAGGAAAAGGGACACGTCTGTCACCGAGCTCCCATGGAGCATGTCTGGGGAAGGCGCAGCACGCTGCCCCAGGAGAAGTGAAGGAGTCCTTGGCCTTGTGGTCGGTAAACAATAGGGAAGCAGTAGAGCCTGCCCTGGCAGGAACAGCGGCCGGTGGCAATACAAGTGCACCCGCTCCACTCCCTGTGCAGAGAGACGGAAGCCTGGCTGCTAAGGAGACAGGAGGGGATGAGTAGGGCAGGGCACGTGCTCCATTCTGAGGAAGGAGTCTGGGCAGAAGCCTCTGGGCCCAAGGAGACAGCCGCTCCTTGGCCACCTGTCCCTGGGGCAGACATGCGCTAGCCACCAGGCGCCTATGCTGAACTCACAGAAACAGCTCCCTGAGATAACGGGGAGTCAGATGCCGTCTTCCTACAGGATGTGGAAGCTTGGAGGAGGCACAGGGTTTAATGGGAAGCGGTGGGGACAGTCCCCCAAAGTTCCCTATTCAGTGCACGGGCGGTGTGCAGGGATCCTGTCACCTCTGCTTTCCTGTGGGGAAAGCACTGGCCTAGTCCGCGAGTCCGCCTGAGCGCCAGAGTAAAAGGCCAAGCGAAGCCTACACCGGGAGATGGTAGTGTGCATAGAGTGCCATCCTAGGCTACGCACGCTACTGCAGGGTTGTGGCTGTGTCTGCTTAGTTCTGCCTGGCAGGGTGAAACCCAGGACGCGAACATGGAGCCCGGGAAAGCAAGGCCCAAGAGGCACCAGCTCTCCCGCAGCTCTTCTTCCCTGACTCGACTGAAGCCTTGCTGAGGAAGACGCGGCGAAGTGCTATTCGCTCCAACCCAAAGCCTCTGCGAAAGCACAGCATTCGCTGAGAAATGTTCTGCGCGGCTGCTGCTGCTTGCCTGAGCCCAGTCTCGAGCTGGAAGAAACCCGCATACAGCAAAAGCCTCTTTGCCTGGGCATCTCCCCTGGGAAAGCACAGCATTCCTTGGGTAATCAGAGTTGGGTTTGGGGATGCTGCTGCTGCTTGCCTGATCTAGTCTCCGCAGCTGGGTGGAAGATAGCCGCATGGAGCGAAATACTCTTTGCCCGAGCATCCCCTCTGCCTGAGAGAGAAGCCAAGTGTGGGGAAGGCGCAGCACGCCGTCCCCGGAGAAGAGAAGGAGCCGTTGGCCTTGGGGTCGGGAAACGCTCGGGAAGCAGGATAGCCTGCTGTGGCACGAACAGCAGGCCGGTGGCAAGACCAGTGTCACCCGCTCCCTGTGCAGAGAGATGGAAGCCTGGCTGCTAACGAGACATGAGGGGACGACTAGGGCAGGGGCGCGTGCTCCACTCTGAGGAAGGAGTCTGGGCAGAAGGCAGGCCTGTCCTGTGCCTCTGGTCTGTGGGATGCTCCTGTTTGTCTGAGCTGGTCTCTACAGCACGGCGTAATAAACCCGCATGGAGCTAAACATACTTTGCCTGGGCATCCCCTCTGCCTGAGAGAAAAGCGCTGTTGCGCCTGTGGAAAGAGTCTTAAGGAAAGGGACACGTCTTTTACTGCGCTTCCCAGGAGCATGTCTGTGGAAGGTGCAGCGCTCTGCTCGGGGAGAAAAGCAGGAGCCGTTGGCCTTCTGGTCTGGAAAGGGTTTGCGAAGCAGGAGAGCTGGCCCTGGAAGGCACAGTGCCTGGTGGCAATACAAGTGTCCCCCGCACCCAATGCAGAGAGACGGAAGCCTGGCTGCTAAGGGGACAGGAGGGGATGAGTAGGGCAGGGCGCATGCTCCACTCTTAGGAAGAAGTCTAGGCCCAGGAGACAGCAGCATTGGCCACCTGTCTCTGGTGGAGACATGGGCTTGCCACCTGGCGCCTACCCTGAACTCGCAGAAACAGCTCACTCAAAGAACTGGCAGCCAGTTTACGTCGTCCTCCAGGAGGTGGAAGCGTTCGCGAAGGCACGGGATGTCCAGGCAAGAAGTGGGTACAGTCCCCACAGCTCCCCATCCCAGTGCGCGGGCGGTGTGCAGGGTTCCTGTCGCCTCTCCTCTCCTGTGGGGAAGGCACTCGCCTAGTTCCCGAGTCTGCCTGAGGGCCCGAGCAAAAGGCCAAGTGTTGCCTACACCGAGAGATGGTGGTGTGCATACAGTGCCATCCTAGGCCACGCTCGCTGCTGCAGTGTTGTCGCTGTGTCTGCTTAGTTCGGCCTGGCAGGGTGAACCCAGGGCGCGTACATGGAGCCCAGGAAATCAAGTCCCAAGAGGCACCAGCTCTTCCACAGCTCTTCTTCCCTGACGCGAACGAAGCCTTGCTGAGGAAGCAGCGGTGAAGTGCGGTTCGCTCTAAGCCCAAAGCCTCTGTGAAAGGACAGCATTCGCTGAGAAATCAGAGTCGGTCCTGTGGGCTGCTGCTGCTGCTGGTTGCCTGAGCCCAGTGTCACAGTGGGAGAAACCCGCATACAGCGAAAGGCTCTTTGTCTGGGCATCTCCTCTGGGAAAGCACAGCATTCATTGGGAAATCATAGTTGGGTTTGGGGATGCTGGTGCTTCTTGCCTGAGCTAGTCTCCACAGCACAGTGGAAGATACCCGCATGGAGCGCAATTGTCTTTGCCCTAGCATCCGCTCTGCCTGAGAGAGAAACGTGGTTGCACATCTGAAAGGGCCTTAAAGAAAAGGACACATCTGTCTCCGAGGTCCCATGGAGCACGTCTGGGGAAGGCACAGCACGCCGCCCCCAGAGAAGAGAAGGAGCCGTTGGCCTTGTGGTCAGTAAAAGGTGGGAAAGAAAGGATAGCCTGCCATGGCAGGAACAGCAGCCGGTGGCAAGAATAGTGTCAAATGCTCCCTGTGCGGAGAGATGGAAGCCTGGCTGCTTAGGAGACATGAGGGGACGAATAGGGCAGGGGCGTGTGCTCCACTCCGAGGAAAGTGTCTGGGCAGAAGGCAGACCTGTCCTGTGCCTCTGTTCTTAAGGGGACAGCATCTCCTTGGCCACCTGTCCGTAGGGCATACTTGGGCTTCCTACCAGGAACCTTACCCTGAACTCGCAGAACAGCTCCCTCGAGAAACGGGCAGTCAGATGCCATCTTCCTCCAAGATGTGGCAGCGTTGTCGGTGGCCGGGGGTGTGCCGGGGAAGGAGTGGCGACAATCCCCCAAAGCTCCCCAATCCAGTGAACGGGCGGTGTTCCGGGATCCTGTCACCTCTCCTCTCCTGTGTGGAAGGCACTGGCCGTGTCCGCGAGTCCGCCTGAGGGCCAGTGCAAAACGCCAAGCGTTGCCAACACCGGGAGATGGTAGTGTGCATAGAGTGCCATCCTAGGCCACGCACGCGGCTGCAGGTTTGTGGCTGTGTCTGCTTAGTTCGGCCTGGCAGGGGGAAACCCAGGGCGCGAACATGGAGCCCGTGAAAGCAAGTCCCAAGAGGCACCAGCTCTCCCACAGCTCTTCTTCCCTGACGCGAACGAAGCCTTGCTGAGGAAGCAGCGGTGAAGTGCGGTTCGCTCCAAGCCCAAAGCCTCTGTGAAAGGACAGCATTCGCTGAGAAATCAGAGTCGGTCCTGTGGGCTGCTGCTGCTGGTTGCCTGAGCCCAGTGTCACAGTGGGAGAAACCCGCATACAGCGAAAGGCTCTTTGTCTGGGCATCTCCTCTGGGAAAGCACAGCATTCATTGGGAAATCAGAGTTGGGTTTGGGGATGCTGGTGCTTCTTGCCTGAGCTAGTCTCCACAGCACAGTGGAAGATACCCGCATGGAGCGCAATTGTCTTTGCCCTAGCATCCCCTCTGCCTGAGAGAGAAACGTGGTTGCACATCTGAAAGGGCCTTAAGGAAAAGGGACACGTCTGTCACCGAGCTCTCCCATGGAGCATGTCTGGGGAAGGCGCAGCATGCCGCCCAGGAGAAGAGAAGGCGCCGTTGGCCTTGGGGTTGGGAAATGCTCGGGAAGCAGGATAGCCTGCCTTGGCATGAGCAGCAGGCCTGTGGCGAGACAAGTGTCACCCGCTCACTGTGGGGAGAGATGGATGCCTGGCTGCTAAGGAGACATGAGGGGACAACTAGGGCAGGGGCGCATGCTCCACTCTGAGGAAGGAGTCTGGGCAGAAGGCAGATGTGTTCTGAGCCTCTGGCCCCAAGGGGACAGCATCTCCTTGGCCACCTGTCCCAAGGGCAGACGTGGGCTTGCCACCAGGTGCCATACCCGGAACTGCCAGAAAACAACCCCACGGAGAAACGGGCAGTCCGATGCCGTCTTCCACCAAGATGTGGCAGCGATGTGGGTGGCAGGGGGTGTGCCGGGAAGGAGTGGAGACAGTCCCCCACAGTTCCCCATCCCAGTGCACGGGCCATGTGCAGAGATCCTGTCGCCTCCTCTCTCCTGCAGTGAAGGCACTGGCCTAGACCCCGAGTCTGCCTGAACGCCGGGGCAAACGGCAAAGCCTTACCTATTCCATGAGATGTTAATAGGCATAGAGTGCCATGCTAGGCCACGCAGGATGCTGCAGGGTTGTGACTGTGTCTGCTTAGTTCGGCATAGCAAGGTGAACCCCGGGCGCGAACTTGGAGCCTGGGAAAGCAAGGCCCAAGAGTCACCAGCTCTCCCGCGGCTCTTCTTCCCTGCCGAGACAGAGCGAACGACCAAAGCCTTGCTGAGGAAGCAGCAGCGAAGTGCGGTTCGCGCCAAGCTGAAAACCTCTGCGAAAGCATAGCAGTCGCTGCGAAATGAGAGTCGGTTCTGTGGGCTGCTCCTGTTTGCCTGAGCTGGTCTCCACAGTACGGTGTAATAAAGCCTCATGGAGCGAAATCCTCTTTGCCTGGGCATCCCCTCTGCCTGAGAGCGAAGCGCGGTTGTGCCTGTGGAATGAGCCTTAAGGAAAGGGACACGTCTTTCACTGCGCTCCCCAGGAGTATGTCTGGTGGAAAATGCAGCACGCTGCCCAGGGAGAAGAGCAGGAGCCGTCGGCCATCTGGTTTGGAAACGGTTGCGAAGCGGGAAGGCCCTGGCAGGCACAAATGGCGGTTGGCAATAAAAGTGTCACCCGCTCCCAGTGCAGAGACGGAAGCCTGGCTGCTAAGGAGACAGGAGGGGATGAGTATGGCAGGGCGCGTGCTCCACTCTTAGGAAGGAGTGTGGTCAAAATGCATGCCTGTCCTGAGCCTCTAGGCCCAAGGAGACAGCAGCTTTGCCCACCTGTCTCTGGTAGAGACATGGGCTTGCCAACGGGCACCTACCCTGAACCCGCAGAAACAGCTCCAAGAAAGAAATGGCAGCCAGTTTACGTCATCCTCCAGGACGTGGAAGCGTTCGCGAAGGCTCGGGATGTCCAGGCTAGGAGTGGGGACAGTCCCCCACAGCTCCCTTTCCCAGTGCGCGGGCGGTGTGCAGGGGGATCCTGTCATCTCTCCTCTCCTGTGGGGAAGGCACTGGCGTAGTTCCCGAGTCTGCCTCAAGGCCTGAGAAAAAGGCCAAGCATTGCCTACACCGAGAGATGGTAGTGTGCATACAGTGCCATCCTAGGCCATGCTCGCTGCTGCAGTGTTGTAACTGTGTCTGCTTTGATCGGCTTGGCAGGGTGAACGCAGGGCGCGAATATGGAGCCCGGGAAAGCAAGTCCCAAGAGGCACCAGCCTTCCCGCAACTCATCTTCCCTGATGGGAACGAAGCCTTGCTGAGGAAGCAGCGGTGAAGTGCGATTCGCCCCAAACCAAAAGCCTCTGTGAAAGCACAGCATTCGCTGAGAAATCAGAGTCGGTCCTGTGGGCTGCTGCCGCTGGTTGCCTGAGCCCAGTCTCACAGTGGGAGAAACCCGCATACAGCGAAAGGCTCTTTGTCTGGGCATCTCCTCTGGGAAAGCACAGCATTCATTGGGAAATCAGAGTTGGGTTTGGGGATGCTGGTGCTTCTTGCCTGAGCTAGTCTCCACAGCACAGTGGAAGATACCCGCATGGAGCGAAATTCTCTTTACCCTAGCATCCCCTCTGCCTGAGAGAGAAACGTGGTTGCACATCTGAAAGGGCCTTAAGGAAAAGGGACACGTCTGTCACCGAGCTCCCATGGAGCATGTCTGGGGAAGGCGCAGCACGCTGCCCCAGGAGAAGTGAAGGAGTCCTTGGCCTTGTGGTCGGTAAACAATAGGGAAGCAGTAGAGCCTGCCCTGGCAGGAACAGCGGCCGGTGGCAATACAAGTGCACCCGCTCCACTCCCTGTGCAGAGAGACGGAAGCCTGGCTGCAAAGGAGACAGGAGGGGGATGAGTAGGGCAGGGCACGTGCTCCATTCTGAGGAAGGAGTCTGGGCAGAAGCCTCTGGGCCCAAGGAGACAGCCGCTCCTTGGCCACCTGTCCCTGGGGCAGACATGCGCTAGCCACCAGGCGCCTATGCTGAACTCACAGAAACAGCTCCCTGAGATAACGGGGAGTCAGATGCCGTCTTCCTACAGGATGTGGAAGCTTGGAGGAGGCACAGGGTTTAATGGGAAGCGGTGGGGACAGTCCCCCAAAGTTCCCTATTCAGTGCACGGGCGGTGTGCAGGGATCCTGTCACCTCTGCTTTCCTGTGGGGAAAGCACTGGCCTAGTCCGCGAGTCCGCCTGAGCGCCAGAGTAAAAGGCCAAGCGAAGCCTACACCGGGAGATGGTAGTGTGCATAGAGTGCCATCCTAGGCTACGCACGCTACTGCAGGGTTGTGGCTGTGTCTGCTTAGTTCTGCCTGGCAGGGTGAACCCAGGACGCGAACATGGAGCCCGGGAAAGCAAGGCCCAAGAGGCACCAGCTCTCCCGCAGCTCTTCTTCCCTGACTCGACTGAAGCCTTGCTGAGGAAGACGCGGCGAAGTGCTATTCGCTCCAACCCAAAGCCTCTGCGAAAGCACAGCATTCGCTGAGAAATGTTCTGCGGGCTGCTGCTGCTTGCCTGAGCCCAGTCTCGAGCTGGAAGAAACCCGCATACAGCAAAAGCCTCTTTGCCTGGGCATCTCCCCTGGGAAAGCACAGCATTCCTTGGGTAATCAGAGTTGGGTTTGGGGATGCTGCTGCTGCTTGCCTGATCTAGTCTCCGCAGCTGGGTGGAAGATAGCCGCATGGAGCGAAATACTCTTTGCCCGAGCATCCCCTCTGCCTGAGAGAGAAGCCAAGTGTGGGGAAGGCGCAGCACGCCGTCTCCGGAGAAGAGAAGGAGCCGTTGGCCTTGGGGTCGGGAAACGCTCGGGAAGCAGGATAGCCTGCTGTGGCACGAACAGCAGGCCGGTGGCAAGACCAGTGTCACCCGCTCCCTGTGCAGAGAGATGGAAGCCTGGCTGCTAACGAGACATGAGGGGACGACTAGGGCAGGGGCGCGTGCTCCACTCTGAGGAAGGAGTCTGGGCAGAAGGCAGGCCTGTCCTGTGCCTCTGGTCTGTGGGATGCTCCTGTTTGTCTGAGCTGGTCTCTACAGCACGGCGTAATAAACCCGCATGGAGCTAAACATACTTTGCCTGGGCATCCCCTCTGCCTGAGAGAAAAGCGCTGTTGCGCCTGTGGAAAGAGTCTTAAGGAAAGGGACACGTCTTTCACTGCGCTTCCCAGGAGCATGTCTGTGGAAGGTGCAGCGCTCTGCTCGGGGAGAAAAGCAGGAGCCGTTGGCCTTCTGGTCTGGAAAGGGTTGCGAAGCAGGAGAACTGGCCCTGGAAGGCACAGTGCCTGGTGGCAATACAAGTGTCCCCCGCACCCAATGCAGAGAGACGGAAGCCTGGCTGCTAAGGGGACAGGAGGGGATGAGTAGGGCAGGGCGCATGCTCCACTCTTAGGAAGAAGTCTAGGCCCAGGAGACAGCAGCATTGGCCACCTGTCTCTGGTGGAGACATGGGCTTGCCACCTGGCGCCTACCCTGAACTCGCAGAAACAGCTCACTCAAAGAACTGGCAGCCAGTTTACGTCGTCCTCCAGGAGGTGGAAGCGTTCGCGAAGGCACGGGATGTCCAGGCAAGAAGTGGGTACAGTCCCCACAGCTCCCCATCCCAGTGCGCGGGCGGTGTGCAGGGTTCCTGTCGCCTCTCCTCTCCTGTGGGGAAGGCACTCGCCTAGTTCCCGAGTCTGCCTGAGGGCCCGAGCAAAAGGCCAAGTGTTGCCTACACCGAGAGATGGTGGTGTGCATACAGTGCCATCCTAGGCCACGCTCGCTGCTGCAGTGTTGTCGCTGTGTCTGCTTAGTTCGGCCTGGCAGGGTGAACCCGGGGCGCGTACATGGAGCCCAGGAAATCAAGTCCCAAGAGGCACCAGCTCTTCCACAGCTCTTCTTCCCTGACGCGAACGAAGCCTTGCTGAGGAAGCAGCGGTGAAGTGCGGTTCGCTCTAAGCCCAAAGCCTCTGTGAAAGGACAGCATTCGCTGAGAAATCAGAGTCGGTCCTGTGGGCTGCTGCTGCTGGTTGCCTGAGCCCAGTGTCACAGTGGGAGAAACCCGCATACAGCGAAAGGCTCTTTGTCTGGGCATCTCCTCTGGGAAAGCACAGCATTCATTGGGAAATCATAGTTGGGTTTGGGGATGCTGGTGCTTCTTGCCTGAGCTAGTCTCCACAGCACAGTGGAAGATACCCGCATGGAGCGAAATTCTCTTTGCCCTAGCATCCCCTCTGCCTGAGAGAGAAACGTGGTTGCACATCTGAAAGGGCCTTAAAGAAAAGGACACATCTGTCTCCGAGGTCCCATGGAGCACGTCTGGGGAAGGCACAGCACGCCGCCCCCAGAGAAGAGAAGGAGCCGTTGGCCTTGTGGTCAGTAAAAGGTGGGAAAGAAGGATAGCCTGCCATGGCAGGAACAGCAGCCGGTGGCAAGAATAGTGTCAAATGCTCCCTGTGCGGAGAGATGGAAGCCTGGCTGCTTAGGAGACATGAGGGGACGAATAGGGCAGGGGCGTGTGCTCCACTCCGAGGAAAGTGTCTGGGCAGAAGGCAGACCTGTCCTGTGCCTCTGTTCTTAAGGGGACAGCATCTCCTTGGCCACCTGTCCGTAGGGCATACTTGGGCTTCCTACCAGGAACCTTACCCTGAACTCGCAGAAACAGCTCCCTCGAGAAACGGGCAGTCAGATGCCATCTTCCTCCAAGATGTGGCAGCGTTGTCGGTGGCCGGGGGTGTGCCGGGGAAGGAGTGGCGACAATCCCCCAAAGCTCCCCAATCCAGTGTACGGGCGGTGTTCCCGGGATCCTGTCACCTCTCCTCTCCTGTGTGGAAGGCACTGGCCGTGTCCGCGAGTCCGCCTGAGGGCCAGTGCAAAACGCCAAGCGTTGCCAACACCGGGAGATGGTAGTGTGCATAGAGTGCCATCCTAGGCCACGCACGCGGCTGCAGGTTTGTGGCTGTGTCTGCTTAGTTCGGCCTGGCAGGGGGAACCCAGGGCGCGAACATGGAGCCCGTGAAAGCAAGTCCCAAGAGGCACCAGCTCTCCCACAGCTCTTCTTCCCTGACGCGAACGAAGCCTTGCTGAGGAAGCAGCGGTGAAGTGCGGTTCGCTCCAAGCCCAAAGCCTCTGTGAAAGGACAGCATTCGCTGAGAAATCAGAGTCGGTCCTGTGGGCTGCTGCTGCTGGTTGCCTGAGCCCAGTGTCACAGTGGGAGAAACCCGCATACAGCGAAAGGCTCTTTGTCTGGGCATCTCCTCTGGGAAAGCACAGCATTCATTGGGAAATCAGAGTTGGGTTTGGGGATGCTGGTGCTTCTTGCCTGAGCTAGTCTCCACAGCACAGTGGAAGATACCCGCATGGAGCGCAATTCTCTTTGCCCTAGCATCCCCTCTGCCTGAGAGAGAAACGTGGTTGCACATCTGAAAGGGCCTTAAGGAAAAGGGACACGTCTGTCACCGAGCTCCCATGGAGCATGTCTGGGGAAGGCGCAGCACGCTGCCCCAGGAGAAGTGAAGGAGTCCTTGGCCTTGTGGTCGGTAAACAATAGGGAAGCAGTAGAGCCTGCCCTGGCAGGAACAGCGGCCGGTGGCAATACAAGTGCACCCGCTCCACTCCCTGTGCAGAGAGACGGAAGCCTGGCTGCTAAGGAGACAGGAGGGGATGAGTAGGGCAGGGCACGTGCTCCATTCTGAGGAAGGAGTCTGGGCAGAAGCCTCTGGGCCCAAGGAGACAGCCGCTCCTTGGCCACCTGTCCCTGGGGCAGACATGCGCTAGCCACCAGGCGCCTATGCTGAACTCACAGAAACAGCTCCCTGAGATAACGGGGAGTCAGATGCCGTCTTCCTACAGGATGTGGAAGCTTGGAGGAGGCACAGGGTTTAATGGGAAGCGGTGGGGACAGTCCCCCAAAGTTCCCTATTCAGTGCACGGGCGGTGTGCAGGGATCCTGTCACCTCTGCTTTCCTGTGGGGAAAGCACTGGCCTAGTCCGCGAGTCCGCCTGAGCGCCAGAGTAAAAGGCCAAGCGAAGCCTACACCGGGAGATGGTAGTGTGCATAGAGTGCCATCCTAGGCTACGCACGCTACTGCAGGGTTGTGGCTGTGTCTGCTTAGTTCTGCCTGGCAGGGTGAACCCAGGACGCGAACATGGAGCCCGGGAAAGCAAGGCCCAAGAGGCACCAGCTCTCCCGCAGCTCTTCTTCCCTGACTCGACTGAAGCCTTGCTGAGGAAGACGCGCGGCGAAGTGCTATCCGCTCCAACCCAAAGCCTCTGCGAAAGCACAGCATTCGCTGAGAAATGTTCTGCGAGCTGCTGCTGCTTGCCTGAGCCCAGTCTCGAGCTGGAAGAAACCCGCATCCAGCAAAAGCCTCTTTGCCTGGGCATCTCCCCTGGGAAAGCACAGCATTCCTTGGGTAATCAGAGTTGGGTTTGGGGATGCTGCTGCTGCTTGCCTGAGCTAGTCTCCGCAGCTGGGTGGAAGATAGCCGCATGGAGCGAAATCCTCTTTGCCCTAGCATCCCCTCTGCCTGAGAGAGAAGCCAAGTGTGGGGAAGGCGCAGCACGCCGTCCCCGGAGAAGAGAAGGAGCCGTTGGCCTTGGGGTCGGGAAACGTTCGGGAAGCAGGATAGCCTGCTGTGGCACGAACAGCAGGCCGGTGGCAAGACCAGTGTCACCCGCTCCCTGTGCAGAGAGATGGAAGCCTGGCTGCTAACGAGACATGAGGGGACGACTAGGGCAGGGGCGCGTGCTCCACTCTGAGGAAGGAGTCTGGGCAGAAGGCAGGCCTGTCCTGTGCCTCTGGTCTGTGGGATGCTCCTGTTTGTCTGAGCTGGTCTCTACATCACGGCGTAATAAACCCGCATGGAGCTAAATCCTCTTTGCCTGGGCATCCCCTCTGCCTGAGAGAGAAGCGCTGTTGCGCCTGTGGAAAGAGTCTTAAGGAAAGGGACACGTCTTTCACTACGCTTCCCAGGAGCATGTCTGTGGAAGGTGCAGCGCTCTGCTCGGGGAGAAAAGCAGGAGCCGTTGGCCTTCTGGTCTGGAAAGGGTTGCGAAGCAGTAGAGTTGGCCCTGGAAGGCACAGTGGCTGGTGGCAATACAAGTGTCACCCGCCCCCAGTGCAGGGAGACGGAAGCCTGGCTGCTGAGGGGACAGGACGGGATGAGTTGGGCAGGGCGCATGCTCCACTCTTAGGAAGAATTCTAGGCCAAAGGAGACAGCAGCTTTGGCCACCAGAGGGTGGACACATGGGCTTGCCACCAGGCGCCTACCCTGAACTCGCAGAAACAGCTCACTCAAAGAACTGGCAGCCAGTTTACGTCGTCCTCCAGGAGGTGGAAGCGTTTGCGAAGGCACGGGATGTCCAGGCAAGAAGTGGGTACAGTCCCCACAGCTCCCCATCCCAGTGCGCGGGCGGTGTGCAGGGTTCCTGTCGCCTCTCCTCTCCTGTGGGGAAGGCACTCGCCTAGTTCCCGAGTCTGCCTGAGGGCCCGAGCAAAAGGCCAAGTGTTGCCTACACCGAGAGATGGTGGTGTGCATACAGTGCCATCCTAGGCCACGCTCGCTGCTGCAGTGTTGTCGCTGTGTCTGCCTAGTTCGGCCTGGCAGGGTGAACCCAGGGCGCGTACATGGAGCCCAGGAAATCAAGTCCCAAGAGGCACCAGCTCTTCCACAGCTCTTCTTCCCTGACGCGAACGAAGCCTTGCTGAGGAAGCAGCGGTGAAGTGCGGTTCGCTCTAAGCCCAAAGCCTCTGTGAAAGGACAGCATTCGCTGAGAAATCAGAGTCGGTCCTGTGGGCTGCTGCTGCTGGTTGCCTGAGCCCAGTGTCACAGTGGGAGAAACCCGCATACAGCGAAAGGCTCTTTGGGGCATCTCCTCTGGGAAAGCACAGCATTCATTGGGAAATCAGAGTTGGTTTTGGGGATGTTGGTGCTTCTTGCCTGAGCTAGTCTCCACAGCACAGTGGAAGATACCCGCATGGAGCGAAATTCTCTTTGCCCTAGCATCCCCTCTGCCTGAGAGAGAAACGTGGTTGCCTTGCACATCTGAAAGGGCCTTAAAGAAAAGGACACATCTGTCTCCGAGGTCCCATGGAGCACGTCTGGGGAAGGCACAGCACGCCGCCCCCCAGAGAAGAGAAGGAGCCGTTGGCCTTGTGGTCAGTAAAAGGTGGGAAAGAAGGATAGCCTGCCATGGCAGGAACAGCAGCCGGTGGCAAGAATAGTGTCAAACCGCTCCCTGTGCGCAGAAATGGAAGCCTGGCTGCTTAGGAGACATGAGGGCACGAATAGGGCAGGGGCGTGTGCTCCACTCCGAGGAAAGAGTCTGGGCAGAAGGCAGACCTGTCCTGTGCCTCTGTTCTTAAGGGGACAGCATCTCCTTGGCCACCTGTCCGTAGGGCATACTTGGGCTTCCTACCAGGAACCTTACCCCTGAACTCGCAGAAACAGCTCCCTCGAGAAACGGGCAGTCAGATGCCATCTTCCTCCAAGATGTGGCAGCGTTGTCGGTGGCCGGGGGTGTGCCGGGGAAGGAGTGGCGACAATCCCCCAAAGCTCCCCAATCCAGTGAACGGGCGGTGTTCCGGGATCCTGTCACCTCTCCTCTCCTGTGTGGAAGGCACTGGCCGTGTCCGCGAGTCCGCCTGAGGGCCAGTGCAAAACGCCAAGCGTTGCCAACACCGGGAGATGGTAGTGTGCATAGAGTGCCATCCTAGGCCACGCACGCGGCTGCAGGTTTGTGGCTGTGTCTGCTTAGTTCGGCCTGGCAGGGGGAACCCAGGGCGCGAACATGGAGCCCGTGAAAGCAAGTCCCAAGAGGCACCAGCTCTCCCACAGCTCTTCTTCCCTGACGCGAACGAAGCCTTGCTGAGGAAGCAGCGGTGAAGTGCGGTTCGCTCCAAGCCCAAAGCCTCTGTGAAAGGACAGCATTCGCTGAGAAATCAGAGTCGGTCCTGTGGGCTGCTGCTGCTGGTTGCCTGAGCCCAGTGTCACAGTGGGAGAAACCCGCATACAGCGAAAGGCTCTTTGTCTGGGCATCTCCTCTGGGAAAGCACAGCATTCATTGGGAAATCAGAGTTGGGTTTGGGGATGCTGGTGCTTCTTGCCTGAGCTAGTCTCCACAGCACAGTGGAAGATACCCGCATGGAGCGCAATTGTCTTTGCCCTAGCATCCCCTCTGCCTGAGAGAGAAACGTGGTTGCACATCTGAAAGGGCCTTAAGGAAAAGGGACACGTCTGTCACCGAGCTCCCATGGAGCATGTCTGGGGAAGGCGCAGCACGCTGCCCCAGGAGAAGTGAAGGAGTCCTTGGCCTTGTGGTCGGTAAACAATAGGGAAGCAGTAGAGCCTGCCCTGGCAGGAACAGCGGCCGGTGGCAATACAAGTGCACCCGCTCCACTCCCTGTGCAGAGAGACGGAAGCCTGGCTGCTAAGGAGACAGGAGGGGATGAGTAGGGCAGGGCACGTGCTCCATTCTGAGGAAGGAGTCTGGGCAGAAGCCTCTGGGCCCAAGGAGACAGCCGCTCCTTGGCCACCTGTCCCTGGGGCAGACATGCGCTAGCCACCAGGCGCCTATGCTGAACTCACAGAAACAGCTCCCTGAGATAACGGGGAGTCAGATGCCGTCTTCCTACAGGATGTGGAAGCTTGGAGGAGGCACAGGGTTTAATGGGAAGCGGTGGGGACAGTCCCCCAAAGTTCCCTATTCAGTGCACGGGCGGTGTGCAGGGATCCTGTCACCTCTGCTTTCCTGTGGGGAAAGACTGGCCTAGTCCGCGAGTCCGCCTGAGCGCCAGAGTAAAAGGCCAAGCGAAGCCTACACCGGGAGATGGTAGTGTGCATAGAGTGCCATCCTAGGCTACGCACGCTACTGCAGGGTTATGGCTGTGTCTGCTTAGTTCTGCCTGGCAGGGTGAACCCAGGACGCGAACATGGAGCCCGGGAATGCAAGGCCCAAGAGGCACCAGCTCTCCCGCAGCTCTTCTTCCCTGACTCGACTGAAGCCTTGCTGAAGAAGAGGCGGCGAAGTGCTATTCGCTCCAACCCAAAGCCTCTGCGAAAGCACAGCATTCGCTGAGAAATGTTCTGCGGGCTGCTGCTGCTTGCCTGAGCCCAGTCTCGAGCTGGAAGAAACCCGCATCCAGCAAAAGCCTCTTTGCCTGGGCATCTCCCCTGGGAAAGCACAGCATTCCTTGGGTAATCAGAGTTGGGTTTGGGGATGCTGCTGCTGCTTGCCTGAGCTAGTCTCCGCAGCTGGGTGGAAGATAGCCGCATGGAGCGAAATCCTCTTTGCCCTAGCATCCCCTCTGCCTGAGAGAGAAGCCAAGTGTGGGGAAGGCGCAGCACGCCGTCCCCGGAGAAGAGAAGGAGCCGTTGGCCTTGGGGTCGGGAAACGCTCGGGAAGCAGGATAGCCTGCTGTGGCACGAACAGCAGGCCGGTGGCAAGACCAGTGTCACCCGCTCCCTGTGCAGAGAGATGGAAGCCTGGCTGCTAACGAGACATGAGGGGACGACTAGGGCAGGGGCGCGTGCTCCACTCTGAGGAAGGAGTCTGGGCAGAAGGCAGGCCTGTCCTGTGCCTCTGGTCTGTGGGATGCTCCTGTTTGTCTGAGCTGGTCTCTACAGCACGGCGTAATAAACCCGCATGGAGCTAAATCCTCTTTGCCTGGGCATCCCCTCTGCCTGAGAGAGAAGCGCTGTTGCGCCTGTGGAAAGAGTCTTAAGGAAAGGGACACGTCTTTCACTACGCTTCCCAGGAGCATGTCTGTGGAAGGTGCAGCGCTCTGCTCGGGGAGAAAAGCAGGAGCCGTTGGCCTTCTGGTCTGGAAAGGGTTGCGAAGCAGGAGAGTTGGCCCTGGAAGGCACAGTGGCTGGTGGCAATACAAGTGTCCCCCGCCCCCAGTGCAGGGAGACGGAAGCCTGGCTGCTGAGGGGACAGGACGGGATGAGTTGGGCAGGGCGCATGCTCCACTCTTAGGAAGAATTCTAGGCCAAAGGAGACAGCAGCTTTGGCCACTTGTCTCTGGTGGACACATGGGCTTGCCACCAGGCGCCTACCCTGAACTCGCAGAAACAGCTCACTCAAAGAACTGGCAGCCAGTTTACGTCGTCCTCCAGGAGGTGGAAGCGTTTGCGAAGGCACGGGATGTCCAGGCAAGCAGTGGGTACAGTCCCCACAGCTCCCCATCCCAGTACGCGGGCGGTGTGCAGGGTTCCTGTCGCCTCTCCTCTCCTGTGGGGAAGGCACTCGCCTAGTTCCCGAGTCTGCCTGAGGGCCCAAGCAAAAGGCCGTGTTGCCTACACCGAGAGATGGTGGTGTGCATACAGTGCCATCCTAGGCCACGCTCGCTGCTGCAGTGTTGTCGCTGTGTCTGCTTAGTTCGGCCTGGCAGGGTGAACCCAGGGCGCGTACATGGAGCCCAGGAAATCAAGTCCCAAGAGGCACCAGCTCTTCCACAGCTCTTCTTCCCTGACGCGAACGAAGCCTTGCTGAGGAAGCAGCGGTGAAGTGCGGTTCGCTCTAAGCCCAAAGCCTCTGTGAAAGGACAGCATTCGCTGAGAAATCAGAGTCGGTCCTGTGGGCTGCTGCTGCTGGTTGCCTGAGCCCAGTGTCACAGTGGGAGAAACCCGCATACAGCGAAAGGCTCTTTGTCTGGGCATCTCCTCTGGGAAAGCACAGCATTCATTGGGAAATCAGAGTTGGTTTTGGGGATGTTGGTGCTTCTTGCCTGAGCTAGTCTCCACAGCACAGTGGAAGATACCCGCATGGAGCGAAATTCTCTTTGCCCTAGCATCCCCTCTGCCTGAGAGAGAAACGTGGTTGCACATCTGAAAGGGCCTTAAAGAAAAGGACACATCTGTCTCCGAGGTCCCATGGAGCACGTCTGGGGAAGGCACAGCACGCCGCCCCCAGAGAAGAGAAGGAGCCGTTGGCCTTGTGGTCAGTAAAAGGTGGGAAAGAAGGATAGCCTGCCATGGCAGGAACAGCAGCCGGTGGCAAGAATAGTGTCAACCGCTCCCTGTGCGCAGAAATGGAAGCCTGGCTGCTTAGGAGACATGAGGGCACGAATAGGGCAGGGGCGTGTGCTCCACTCCGAGGAAAGAGTCTGGGCAGAAGGCAGACCTGTCCTGTGCCTCTGTTCTTAAGGGGACAGCATCTCCTTGGCCACCTGTCCGTAGGGCATACTTGGGCTTCCTACCAGGAACCTTACCCTGAACTCGCAGAAACAGCAGCTCCCTCGAGAAACGGGCAGTCAGATGCCATCTTCCTCCAAGATGTGGCAGCGTTGTCGGTGGCCGGGGGTGTGCCGGGGAAGGAGTGGCGACAATCCCCCAAAGCTCCCCAATCCAGTGAACGGGCGGTGTTCCGGGATCCTGTCACCTCTCCTCTCCTGTGTGGAAGGCACTGGCCGTGTCCGCGAGTCCGCCTGAGGGCCAGTGCAAAAGGCCAAGCGTTGCCAACACCGGGAGATGGTAGTGTGCATAGAGTGCCATCCTAGGCCACGCACGCGGCTGCAGGTTTGTGGCTGTGTCTGCTTAGTTCGGCCTGGCAGGGGGAACCCAGGGCGCGAACATGGAGCCCGTGAAAGCAAGTCCCAAGAGGCACCAGCTCTCCCACAGCTCTTCTTCCCTGACGCGAACGAAGCCTTGCTGAGGAAGCAGCGGTGAAGTGCGGTTCGCTCCAAGCCCAAAGCCTCTGTGAAAGGACAGCATTCGCTGAGAAATCAGAGTCGGTCCTGTGGGCTGCTGCTGCTGGTTGCCTGAGCCCAGTGTCACAGTGGGAGAAACCCGCATACAGCGAAAGGCTCTTTGTCTGGGCATCTCCTCTGGGAAAGCACAGCATTCATTGGGAAATCAGAGTTGGGTTTGGGGATGCTGGTGCTTCTTGCCTGAGCTAGTCTCCACAGCACAGTGGAAGATACCCGCATGGAGCGCAATTCTCTTTGCCCTAGCATCCCCTCTGCCTGAGAGAGAAAACGTGGTTGCACATCTGAAAGGGCCTTAAGGAAAAGGGACACGTCTGTCACCGAGCTCCCATGGAGCATGTCTGGGGAAGGCGCAGCACGCTGCCCCAGGAGAAGTGAAGGAGTCCTTGGCCTTGTGGTCGGTAAACAATAGGGAAGCAGTAGAGCCTGCCCTGGCAGGAACAGCGGCCGGTGGCAATACAAGTGCACCCGCTCCACTCCCTGTGCAGAGAGACGGAAGCCTGGCTGCTAAGGAGACAGGAGGGGATGAGTAGGGCAGGGCACGTGCTCCATTCTGAGGAAGGAGTCTGGGCAGAAGCCTCTGGGCCCAAGGAGACAGCCGCTCCTTGGCCACCTGTCCCTGGGGCAGACATGCGCTAGCCACCAGGCGCCTATGCTGAACTCACAGAAACAGCTCCCTGAGATAACGGGGAGTCAGATGCCGTCTTCCTACAGGATGTGGAAGCTTGGAGGAGGCACAGGGTTTAATGGGAAGCGGTGGGGACAGTCCCCCAAAGTTCCCTATTCAGTGCACGGGCGGTGTGCAGGGATCCTGTCACCTCTGCTTTCCTGTGGGGAAAGCACTGGCCTAGTCCGCGAGTCCGCCTGAGCGCCAGAGTAAAAGGCCAAGCGAAGCCTACACCGGGAGATGGTAGTGTGCATAGAGTGCCATCCTAGGCTACGCACGCTACTGCAGGGTTATGGCTGTGTCTGCTTAGTTCTGCCTGGCAGGGTGAACCCAGGACGCGAACATGGAGCCCGGGAATGCAAGGCCCAAGAGGCACCAGCTCTCCCGCAGCTCTTCTTCCCTGACTCGACTGAAGCCTTGCTGAAGAAGAGGCAGCGAAGTGCTATTCGCTCCAACCCAAAGCCTCTGCGAAAGCACAGCATTCGCTGAGAAATGTTCTGCGGGCTGCTGCTGCTTGCCTGAGCCCAGTCTCGAGCTGGAAGAAACCCGCATCCAGCAAAAGCCTCTTTGCCTGGGCATCTCCCCTGGGAAAGCACAGCATTCCTTGGGTAATCAGAGTTGGGTTTGGGATGATGCTGCTGCTTTGCCTGAGCTAGTTTCTCCGCAGCTGGGTGGAAGATAGCCGCATGGAGCGAAATCCTCTTTGCCCTAGCATCCCCTCTGCCTGAGAGAGAAGCCAAGTGTGGGGAAGGCGCAGCACGCCGTCCCCGGAGAAGAGAAGGAGCCGTTGGCCTTGGGGTCGGGAAACGCTCGGGAAGCAGGATAGCCTGCTGTGGCACGAACAGCAGGCCGGTGGCAAGACCAGTGTCACCCGCTCCCTGTGCAGAGAGATGGAAGCCTGGCTGCTAACGAGACATGAGGGGACGACTAGGGCAGGGGCGCGTGCTCCACTCTGAGGAAGGAGTCTGGGCAGAAGGCAGGCCTGTCCTGTGCCTCTGGTCTGTGGGATGCTCCTGTTTGTCTGAGCTGGTCTCTACAGCACGGCGTAATAAACCCGCATGGAGCTAAATATACTTTGCCTGGGCATCCCCTCTGCCTGAGAGAAAAGCGCTGTTGCGCCTGTGGAAAGAGTCTTAAGGAAAGGGACACGTCTTTCACTGCGCTTCCCAGGAGCATGTCTGTGGAAGGTGCAGCGCTCTGCTCGGGGAGAAAAGCAGGAGCCGTTGGCCTTCTGGTCTGGAAAGGGTTGCGAAGCAGGAGAGCTGGCCCTGGAAGGCACAGTGCCTGGTGGCAATACAAGTGTCCCCCGCACCCAATGCAGAGAGACGGAAGCCTGGCTGCTAAGGGGACAGGAGGGGATGAGTAGGGCAGGGCGCATGCTCCACTCTTAGGAAGAAGTCTAGGCCCAGGAGACAGCAGCATTGGCCACCTGTCTCTGGTGGAGACATGGGCTTGCCACCTGGCGCCTACCCTGAACTCGCAGAAACAGCTCACTCAAAGAACTGGCAGCCAGTTTACGTCGTCCTCCAGGAGGTGGAAGCGTTCGCGAAGGCACGGGATGTCCAGGCAAGAAGTGGGTACAGTCCCCACAGCTCCCCATCCCAGTGCGCGGGCGGTGTGCAGGGTTCCTGTCGCCTCTCCTCTCCTGTGGGGAAGGCACTCGCCTAGTTCCCGAGTCTGCCTGAGGGCCCGAGCAAAAGGCCAAGTGTTGCCTACACCGAGAGATGGTGGTGTGCATACAGTGCCATCCTAGGCCACGCTCGCTGCTGCAGTGTTGTCGCTGTGTCTGCTTAGTTCGGCCTGGCAGGGTGAACCCAGGGCGCGTACATGGAGCCCAGGAAATCAAGTCCCAAGAGGCACCAGCTCTTCCACAGCTCTTCTTCCCTGACGCGAACGAAGCCTTGCTGAGGAAGCAGCGGTGAAGTGCGGTTCGCTCTAAGCCCAAAGCCTCTGTGAAAGGACAGCATTCGCTGAGAAATCAGAGTCGGTCCTGTGGGCTGCTGCTGGTTGCCTGAGCCCAGTGTCACAGTGGGAGAAACCCGCATACAGCGAAAGGCTCTTTGTCTGGGCATCTCCTCTGGGAAAGCACAGCATTCATTGGGAAATCATAGTTGGGTTTGGGGATGCTGGTGCTTCTTGCCTGAGCTAGTCTCCACAGCACAGTGGAAGATACCCGCATGGAGCGAAATTCTCTTTGCCCTAGCATCCCCTCTGCCTGAGAGAGAAACGTGGTTGCACATCTGAAAGGGCCTTAAAGAAAAGGACACATCTGTCTCCGAGGTCCCATGGAGCACGTCTGGGGAAGGCACAGCACGCCGCCCCCAGAGAAGAGAAGGAGCCGTTGGCCTTGTGGTCAGTAAAAGGTGGGAAAGAAGGATAGCCTGCCATGGCAGGAACAGCAGCCGGTGGCAAGAATAGTGTCAAATGCTCCCTGTGCGGAGAGATGGAAGCCTGGCTGCTTAGGAGACATGAGGGGACGAATAGGGCAGGGGCGTGTGCTCCACTCCGAGAAAAGTGTCTGGGCAGAAGGCAGACCTGTCCTGTGCCTCTGTTCTTAAGGGGACAGCATCTCCTTGGCCACCTGTCCGTAGGGCATACTTGGGCTTCCTACCAGGAACCTTACCCTGAACTCGCAGAAAAACAGCTCCCTCGAGAAACGGGCAGTCAGATGCCATCTTCCTCCAAGATGTGGCAGCGTTGTCGGTGGCCGGGGGTGTGCCGGGGAAGGAGTGGCGACAATCCCCCAAAGCTCCCCAATCCAGTGAACGGGCGGTGTTCCGGGATCCTGTCACCTCTCCTCTCCTGTGTGGAAGGCACTGGCCGTGTCCGCGAGTCCGCCTGAGGGCCAGTGCAAAAGGCCAAGCGTTGCCAACACCGGGAGATGGTAGTGTGCATAGAGTGCCATCCTAGGCCACGCACGCGGCTGCAGGTTTGTGGCTGTGTCTGCTTAGTTCGGCCTGGCAGGGGGAACCCAGGGCGCGAACATGGAGCCCGTGAAAGCAAGTCCCAAGAGGCACCAGCTCTCCCACAGCTCTTCTTCCCTGACGCGAACGAAGCCTTGCTGAGGAAGCAGCGGTGAAGTGCGGTTCGCTCCAAGCCCAAAGCCTCTGTGAAAGGACAGCATTCGCTGAGAAATCAGAGTCGGTCCTGTGGGCTGCTGCTGCTGGTTGCCTGAGCCCAGTGTCACAGTGGGAGAAACCCGCATACAGCGAAAGGCTCTTTGTCTGGGCATCTCCTCTGGGAAAGCACAGCATTCATTGGGAAATCAGAGTTGGGTTTGGGGATGCTGGTGCTTCTTGCCTGAGCTAGTCTCCACAGCACAGTGGAAGATACCCGCATGGAGCGCAATTGTCTTTGCCCTAGCATCCCCTCTGCCTGAGAGAGAAACGTGGTTGCACATCTGAAAGGGCCTTAAGGAAAAGGGACACGTCTGTCACCGAGCTCCCATGGAGCATGTCTGGGGAAGGCGCAGCATGCCGCCCAGGAGAAGAGAAGGCGCCGTTGGCCTTGGGGTTGGGAAATGCTCGGGAAGCAGGATAGCCTGCCTTGGCATGAGCAGCAGGCCTGTGGCGAGACAAGTGTCACCCGCTCACTGTGGGGAGAGATGGATGCCTGGCTGCTAAGGAGACATGAGGGGACAACTAGGGCAGGGGCGCATGCTCCACTCTGAGGAAGGAGTCTGGGCAGAAGGCAGATGTGTTCTGAGCCTCTGGCCCCAAGGGGACAGCATCTCCTTGGCCACCTGTCCCAAGGGCAGACGTGGGCTTGCCACCAGGTGCCATACCCGGAACTGCCAGAAACAACCCCACGGAGAAACGGGCAGTCCGATGCCGTCTTCCACCAAGATGTGGCAGCGATGTGGGTGGCAGGGGGTGTGCCGGGAAGGAGTGGAGACAGTCCCCCCACAGTTCCCCATCCCAGTGCACGGGCCATGTGCAGAGATCCTGTCGCCTCCTCTCTCCTGCAGTGAAGGCACTGGCCTAGACCCCGAGTCTGCCTGAACGCCGGGGCAAACGGCAAAGCCTTTACCTATTCCATGAGATGTTAATAGGCATAGAGTGCCATGCTAGGCCACGCAGGATGCTGCAGGGTTGTGACTGTGTCTGCTTAGTTCGGCATAGCAAGGTGAACCCCGGGCGCGAACTTGGAGCCTGGGAAAGCAAGGCCCAAGAGTCACCAGCTCTCCCGCGGCTCTTCTTCCCTGCCGAGACAGAGCGAACGACCAAAGCCTTGCTGAGGAAGCAGCAGCGAAGTGCGGTTCGCGCCAAGCTGAAAACCTCTGCGAAAGCATAGCAGTCGCTGCGAAATGAGAGTCGGTTCTGTGGGCTGCTCCTGTTTGCCTGAGCTGGTCTCCACAGTACGGTGTAATAAAGCCTCATGGAGCGAAATCCTCTTTGCCTGGGCATCCCCTCTGCCTGAGAGCGAAGCGCGGTTGTGCCTGTGGAATGAGCCTTAAGGAAAGGGACACGTCTTTCACTGCGCTCCCCAGGAGTATGTCTGTGGAAAATGCAGCACGCTGCCCAGGGAGAAGAGCAGGAGCCGTCGGCCATCTGGTTTGGAAACGGTTGCGAAGCGGGAAGGCCCTGGCAGGCACAAATGGCGGTTGGCAATAAAAGTGTCACCCGCTCCCAGTGCAGAGACGGAAGCCTGGCTGCTAAGGAGACAGGAGGGGATGAGTATGGCAGGGCGCGTGCTCCACTCTTAGGAAGGAGTGTGGTCAAAATGCATGCCTGTCCTGAGCCTTTAGGCCCAAGGAGACAGCAGCTTTGCCCACCTGTCTCTGGTAGAGACATGGGCTTGCCAACGGGCACCTACCCTGAACCCGCAGAAACAGCTCCAAGAAAGAAAATGGCAGCCAGTTTACGTCATCCTCCAGGACGTGGAAGCGTTCGCGAAGGCTCGGGATGTCCAGGCTAGGAGTGGGGACAGTCCCCCACAGCTCCCTTTCCCAGTGCGCGGGGCGGTGTGCAGGGATCCTGTCATCTCTCCTCTCCTGTGGGGAAGGCACTGGCGTAGTTCCCGAGTCTGCCTCAAGGCCTGAGAAAAAGGCCAAGCATTGCCTACACCGAGAGATGGTAGTGTGCATACAGTGCCATCCTAGGCCATGCTCGCTGCTGCAGTGTTGTAACTGTGTCTGCTTTGATCGGCTTGGCAGGGTGAACGCAGGGCGCGAATATGGAGCCCGGGAAAGCAAGTCCCAAGAGGCACCAGCCTTCCCGCAACTCATCTTCCCTGATGGGAACGAAGCCTTGCTGAGGAAGCAGCGGTGAAGTGCGATTCGCCCCAAACCAAAAGCCTCTGTGAAAGCACAGCATTCGCTGAGAAATCAGAGTCGGTCCTGTGGGCTGCTGCCGCTGGTTGCCTGAGCCCAGTCTCACAGTGGGAGAAACCCGCATACAGCGAAAGGCTCTTTGTCTGGGCATCTCCTCTGGGAAAGCACAGCATTCATTGGGAAATCAGAGTTGGGTTTGGGGATGCTGGTGCTTCTTGCCTGAGCTAGTCTCCACAGCACAGTGGAAGATACCCGCATGGAGCGAAATTCTCTTTACCCTAGCATCCCCTCTGCCTGAGAGAGAAACGTGGTTGCACATCTGAAAGGGCCTTAAGGAAAAGGGACACGTCTGTCACCGAGCTCCCATGGAGCATGTCTGGGAAGGCGCAGCACGCTGCCCCAGGAGAAGTGAAGGAGTCCTTGGCCTTGTGGTCGGTAAAACAATAGGGAAGCAGTAGAGCCTGCCCTGGCAGGAACAGCGGCCGGTGGCAATACAAGTGCACCCGCTCCACTCCCTGTGCAGAGAGACGGAAGCCTGGCTGCTAAGGAGACAGGAGGGGGATGAGTAGGGCAGGGCACGTGCTCCATTCTGAGGAAGGAGTCTGGGCAGAAGCCTCTGGGCCCAAGGAGACAGCCGCTCCTTGGCCACCTGTCCCTGGGGCAGACATGCGCTAGCCACCAGGCGCCTATGCTGAACTCACAGAAACAGCTCCCTGAGATAACGGGGAGTCAGATGCCGTCTTCCTACAGGATGTGGAAGCTTGGAGGAGGCACAGGGTTTAATGGGAAGCGGTGGGGACAGTCCCCCAAAGTTCCCTATTCAGTGCACGGGCGGTGTGCAGGGATCCTGTCACCTCTGCTTTCCTGTGGGGAAAGCACTGGCCTAGTCCGCGAGTCCGCCTGAGCGCCAGAGTAAAAGGCCAAGCGAAGCCTACACCGGGAGATGGTAGTGTGCATAGAGTGCCATCCTAGGCTACGCACGCTACTGCAGGGTTGTGGCTGTGTCTGCTTAGTTCTGCCTGGCAGGGTGAACCCAGGACGCGAACATGGAGCCCGGGAAAGCAAGGCCCAAGAGGCACCAGCTCTCCCGCAGCTCTTCTTCCCTGACTCGACTGAAGCCTTGCTGAGGAAGACGCGGCGAAGAGCTATTCGCTCCAACCCAAAGCCTCTGCGAAAGCACAGCATTCGCTGAGAAATGTTCTGCGGGCTGCTGCTGCTTGCCTGAGCCCAGTCTCGAGCTGGAAGAAACCCGCATACAGCAAAAGCCTCTTTGCCTGGGCATCTCCCCTGGGAAAGCACAGCATTCCTTGGGTAATCAGAGTTGGGTTTGGGGATGCTGCTGCTGCTTGCCTGATCTAGTCTCCGCAGCTGGGTGGAAGATAGCCGCATGGAGCGAAATACTCTTTGCCCGAGCATCCCCTCTGCCTGAGAGAGAAGCCAAGTGTGGGGAAGGCGCAGCACGCCGTCTCCGGAGAAGAGAAGGAGCCGTTGGCCTTGGGGTCGGGAAACGCTCGGGAAGCAGGATAGCCTGCTGTGGCACGAACAGCAGGCCGGTGGCAAGACCAGTGTCACCCGCTCCCTGTGCAGAGAGATGGAAGCCTGGCTGCTAACGAGACATGAGGGGACGACTAGGGCAGGGGCGCGTGCTCCACTCTGAGGAAGGAGTCTGGGCAGAAGGCAGGCCTGTCCTGTGCCTCTGGTCTGTGGGATGCTCCTGTTTGTCTGAGCTGGTCTCTACAGCACGGCGTAATAAACCCGCATGGAGCTAAACATACTTTGCCTGGGCATCCCCTCTGCCTGAGAGAAAAGCGCTGTTGCGCCTGTGGAAAGAGTCTTAAGGAAAGGGACACGTCTTTCACTGCGCTTCCCAGGAGCATGTCTGTGGAAGGTGCAGCGCTCTGCTCGGGGAGAAAAGCAGGAGCCGTTGGCCTTCTGGTCTGGAAAGGGTTGCGAAGCAGGAGAGCTGGCCCTGGAAGGCACAGTGCCTGGTGGCAATACAAGTGTCCCCCGCACCCAATGCAGAGAGACGGAAGCCTGGCTGCTAAGGGGACAGGAGGGGATGAGTAGGGCAGGGCGCATGCTCCACTCTTAGGAAGAAGTCTAGGCCCAGGAGACAGCAGCATTGGCCACCTGTCTCTGGTGGAGACATGGGCTTGCCACCTGGCGCCTACCCTGAACTCGCAGAAACAGCTCACTCAAAGAACTGGCAGCCAGTTTACGTCGTCCTCCAGGAGGTGGAAGCGTTCGCGAAGGCACGGGATGTCCAGGCAAGAAGTGGGTACAGTCCCCACAGCTCCCCATCCCAGTGCGCGGGCGGTGTGCAGGGTTCCTGTCGCCTCTCCTCTCTCCTGTGGGGAAGGCACTCGCCTAGTTCCCGAGTCTGCCTGAGGGCCCGAGCAAAAGGCCAAGTGTTGCCTACACCGAGAGATGGTGGTGTGCATACAGTGCCATCCTAGGCCACGCTCGCTGCTGCAGTGTTGTCGCTGTGTCTGCTTAGTTCGGCCTGGCAGGGTGAACCCGGGGCGCGTACATGGAGCCCAGGAAATCAAGTCCCAAGAGGCACCAGCTCTTCCACAGCTCTTCTTCCCTGACGCGAACGAAGCCTTGCTGAGGAAGCAGCGGTGAAGTGCGGTTCGCTCTAAGCCCAAAGCCTCTGTGAAAGGACAGCATTCGCTGAGAAATCAGAGTCGGTCCTGTGGGCTGCTGCTGCTGGTTGCCTGAGCCCAGTGTCACAGTGGGAGAAACCCGCATACAGCGAAAGGCTCTTTGTCTGGGCATCTCCTCTGGGAAAGCACAGCATTCATTGGGAAATCATAGTTGGGTTTGGGGATGCTGGTGCTTCTTGCCTGAGCTAGTCTCCACAGCACAGTGGAAGATACCCGCATGGAGCGAAATTCTCTTTGCCCTAGCATCCCCTCTGCCTGAGAGAGAAACGTGGTTGCACATCTGAAAGGGCCTTAAAGAAAAGGACACATCTGTCTCCGAGGTCCCATGGAGCACGTCTGGGGAAGGCACAGCACGCCGCCCCCAGAGAAGAGAAGGAGCCGTTGGCCTTGTGGTCAGTAAAAGGTGGGAAAGAAGGATAGCCTGCCATGGCAGGAACAGCAGCCGGTGGCAAGAATAGTGTCAAATGCTCCCTGTGCGGAGAGATGGAAGCCTGGCTGCTTAGGAGACATGAGGGGACGAATAGGGCAGGGGCGTGTGCTTCACTCCGAGGAAAGTGTCTGGGCAGAAGGCAGACCTGTCCTGTGCCTCTGTTCTTAAGGGGACAGCATCTCCTTGGCCACCTGTCCGTAGGGCATACTTGGGCTTCCTACCAGGAACCTTACCCTGAACTCGCAGAAACAGCTCCCTCGAGAAACGGGCAGTCAGATGCCATCTTCCTCCAAGATGTGGCAGCGTTGTCGGTGGCCGGGGGTGTGCCGGGGAAGGAGTGGCGACAATCCCCCAAAGCTCCCCAATCCAGTGAACGGGCGGTGTTCCGGGATCCTGTCACCTCTCCTCTCCTGTGTGGAAGGCACTGGCCGTGTCCGCGAGTCCGCCTGAGGGCCAGTGCAAAACGCCAAGCGTTGCCAACACCGGGAGATGGTAGTGTGCATAGAGTGCCATCCTAGGCCACGCACGCGGCTGCAGGTTTGTGGCTGTGTCTGCTTAGTTCGGCCTGGCAGGGGGAACCCAGGGCGCGAACATGGAGCCCGTGAAAGCAAGTCCCAAGAGGCACCAGCTCTCCCACAGCTCTTCTTCCCTGACGCGAACGAAGCCTTGCTGAGGAAGCAGCGGTGAAGTGCGGTTCGCTCCAAGCCCAAAGCCTCTGTGAAAGGACAGCATTCGCTGAGAAATCAGAGTCGGTCCTGTGGGCTGCTGCTGCTGGTTGCCTGAGCCCAGTGTCACAGTGGGAGAAACCCGCATACAGCGAAAGGCTCTTTGTCTGGGCATCTCCTCTGGGAAAGCACAGCATTCATTGGGAAATCAGAGTTGGGTTTGGGGATGCTGGTGCTTCTTGCCTGAGCTAGTCTCCACAGCACAGTGGAAGATACCCGCATGGAGCGCAATTGTCTTTGCCCTAGCATCCCCTCTGCCTGAGAGAGAAACGTGGTTGCACATCTGAAAGGGCCTTAAGGAAAAGGGACACGTCTGTCACCGAGCTCCCATGGAGCATGTCTGGGGAAGGCGCAGCACGCTGCCCCAGGAGAAGTGAAGGAGTCCTTGGCCTTGTGGTCGGTAAACAATAGGGAAGCAGTAGAGCCTGCCCTGGCAGGAACAGCGGCCGGTGGCAATACAAGTGCACCCGCTCCACTCCCTGTGCAGAGAGACGGAAGCCTGGCTGCTAAGGAGACAGGAGGGGATGAGTAGGGCAGGGCACGTGCTCCATTCTGAGGAAGGAGTCTGGGCAGAAGCCTCTGGGCCCAAGGAGACAGCCGCTCCTTGGCCACCTGTCCCTGGGGCAGACATGCGCTAGCCACCAGGCGCCTATGCTGAACTCACAGAAACAGCTCCCTGAGATAACGGGGAGTCAGATGCCGTCTTCCTACAGGATGTGGAAGCTTGGAGGAGGCACAGGGTTTAATGGGAAGCGGTGGGGACAGTCCCCCAAAGTTCCCTATTCAGTGCACGGGCGGTGTGCAGGGATCCTGTCACCTCTGCTTTCCTGTGGGGAAAGCACTGGCCTAGTCCGCGAGTCCGCCTGAGCGCCAGAGTAAAAGGCCAAGCGAAGCCTACACCGGGAGATGGTAGTGTGCATAGAGTGCCATCCTAGGCTACGCACGCTACTGCAGGGTTGTGGCTGTGTCTGCTTAGTTCTGCCTGGCAGGGTGAACCCAGGACGCGAACATGGAGCCCGGGAAAGCAAGGCCCAAGAGGCACCAGCTCTCCCGCAGCTCTTCTTCCCTGACTCGACTGAAGCCTTGCTGAGGAAGACGCGGCGAAGTGCTATCCGCTCCAACCCAAAGCCTCTGCGAAAGCACAGCATTCGCTGAGAAATGTTCTGCGGGCTGCTGCTGCTTGCCTGAGCCCAGTCTCGAGCTGGAAGAAACCCGCATCCAGCAAAAGCCTCTTTGCCTGGGCATCTCCCCTGGGAAAGCACAGCATTCCTTGGGTAATCAGAGTTGGGTTTGGGGATGCTGCTGCTGCTTGCCTGAGCTAGTCTCCGCAGCTGGGTGGAAGATAGCCGCATGGAGCGAAATCCTCTTTGCCCTAGCATCCCCTCTGCCTGAGAGAGAAGCCAAGTGTGGGGAAGGCGCAGCACGCCGTCCCCGGAGAAGAGAAGGAGCCGTTGGCCTTGGGGTCGGGAAACGCTCGGGAAGCAGGATAGCCTGCTGTGGCACGAACAGCAGGCCGGTGGCAAGACCAGTGTCACCCGCTCCCTGTGCAGAGAGATGGAAGCCTGGCTGCTAACGAGACATGAGGGGACGACTAGGGCAGGGGCGCGTGCTCCACTCTGAGGAAGGAGTCTGGGCAGAAGGCAGGCCTGTCCTGTGCCTCTGGTCTGTGGGATGCTCCTGTTTGTCTGAGCTGGTCTCTACAGCACGGCGTAATAAACCCGCATGGAGCTAAATCCTCTTTGCCTGGGCATCCCCTCTGCCTGAGAGAGAAGCGCTGTTGCGCCTGTGGAAAGAGTCTTAAGGAAAGGGACACGTCTTTCACTACGCTTCCCAGGAGCATGTCTGTGGAAGGTGCAGCGCTCTGCTCGGGGAGAAAAGCAGGAGCCGTTGGCCTTCTGGTCTGGAAAGGGTTGCGAAGCAGTAGAGTTGGCCCTGGAAGGCACAGTGGCTGGTGGCAATACAAGTGTCACCCGCCCCCAGTGCAGGGAGACGGAAGCCTGGCTGCTGAGGGGACAGGACGGGATGAGTTGGGCAGGGCGCATGCTCCACTCTTAGGAAGAATTCTAGGCCAAAGGAGACAGCAGCTTTGGCCACCAGAGGGTGGACACATGGGCTTGCCACCAGGCGCCTACCCTGAACTCGCAGAAACAGCTCACTCAAAGAACTGGCAGCCAGTTTACGTCGTCCTCCAGGAGGTGGAAGCGTTTGCGAAGGCACGGGATGTCCAGGCAAGCAGTGGGTACAGTCCCCACAGCTCCCCATCCCAGTGCGCGGGGGGGTGTGCAGGGTTCCTGTCGCCTCTCCTCTCCTGTGGGGAAGGCACTCGCCTAGTTCCCCGAGTCTGCCTGAGGGCCCGAGCAAAAGGCCAAGTGTTGCCTACACCGAGAGATGGTGGTGTGCATACAGTGCCATCCTAGGCCACGCTCGCTGCTGCAGTGTTGTCGCTGTGTCTGCCTAGTTCGGCCTGGCAGGGTGAACCCAGGGCGCGTACATGGAGCCCAGGAAATCAAGTCCCAAGAGGCACCAGCTCTTCCACAGCTCTTCTTCCCTGACGCGAACGAAGCCTTGCTGAGGAAGCAGCGGTGAAGTGCGGTTCGCTCTAAGCCCAAAGCCTCTGTGAAAGGACAGCATTCGCTGAGAAATCAGAGTCGGTCCTGTGGGCTGCTGCTGCTGGTTGCCTGAGCCCAGTGTCACAGTGGGAGAAACCCGCATACATCGAAAGGCTCTTTGTCTGGGCATCTCCTCTGGGAAAGCACAGCATTCATTGGGAAATCAGAGTTGGGTTTGGGGATGTTGGTGCTTCTTGCCTGAGCTAGTCTCCACAGCACAGTGGAAGATACCCGCATGGAGCGAAATTCTCTTTGCCCTAGCATCCCCTCTGCCTGAGAGAGAAACGTGGTTGCACATCTGAAAGGGCCTTAAAGAAAAGGACACATCTGTCTCCGAGGTCCCATGGAGCACGTCTGGGGAAGGCACAGCACGCCGCCCCCAGAGAAGAGAAGGAGCCGTTGGCCTTGTGGTCAGTAAAAGGTGGGAAAGAAGGATAGCCTGCCATGGCAGGAACAGCAGCCGGTGGCAAGAATAGTGTCAACCGCTCCCTGTGCGCAGAAATGGAAGCCTGGCTGCTTAGGAGACATGAGGGCACGAATAGGGCAGGGGCGTGTGCTCCACTCCGAGGAAAGAGTCTGGGCAGAAGGCAGACCTGTCCTGTGCCTCTGTTCTTAAGGGGACAGCATCTCCTTGGCCACCTGTCCGTAGGGCATACTTGGGCTTCCTACCAGGAACCTTACCCTGAACTCGCAGAAACAGCTCCCTCGAGAAACGGGCAGTCAGATGCCATCTTCCTCCAAGATGTGGCAGCGTTGTCGGTGGCCGGGGGTGTGCCGGGGAAAGAGTGGCGACAATCCCCCAAAGCTCCCCAATCCAGTGAACGGGCGGTGTTCCGGGATCCTGTCACCTCTCCTCTCCTGTGTGGAAGGCACTGGCCGTGTCCGCGAGTCCGCCTGAGGGCCAGTGCAAAACGCCAAGCGTTGCCAACACCGGGAGATGGTAGTGTGCATAGAGTGCCATCCTAGGCCACGCACGCGGCTGCAGGTTTGTGGCTGTGTCTGCTTAGTTCGGCCTGGCAGGGGGAACCCAGGGCGCGAACATGGAGCCCGTGAAAGCAAGTCCCAAGAGGCACCAGCTCTCCCACAGCTCTTCTTCCCTGACGCGAACGAAGCCTTGCTGAGGAAGCAGCGGTGAAGTGCGGTTCGCTCCAAGCCCAAAGCCTCTGTGAAAGGACAGCATTCGCTGAGAAATCAGAGTCGGTCCTGTGGGCTGCTGCTGCTGGTTGCCTGAGCCCAGTGTCACAGTGGGAGAAACCCGCATACAGCGAAAGGCTCTTTGTCTGGGCATCTCCTCTGGGAAAGCACAGCATTCATTGGGAAATCAGAGTTGGGTTTGGGGATGCTGGTGCTTCTTGCCTGAGCTAGTCTCCACAGCACAGTGGAAGATACCCGCATGGAGCGCAATTGTCTTTGCCCTAGCATCCCCTCTGCCTGAGAGAGAAACGTGGTTGCACATCTGAAAGGGCCTTAAGGAAAAGGGACACGTCTGTCACCGAGCTCCCATGGAGCATGTCTGGGGAAGGCGCAGCACGCTGCCCCAGGAGAAGTGAAGGAGTCCTTGGCCTTGTGGTCGGTAAACAATAGGGAAGCAGTAGAGCCTGCCCTGGCAGGAACAGCGGCCGGTGGCAATACAAGTGCACCCGCTCCACTCCCTGTGCAGAGAGACGGAAGCCTGGCTGCTAAGGAGACAGGAGGGGATGAGTAGGGCAGGGCACGTGCTCCATTCTGAGGAAGGAGTCTGGGCAGAAGCCTCTGGGCCCAAGGAGACAGCCGCTCCTTGGCCACCTGTCCCTGGGGCAGACATGCGCTAGCCACCAGGCGCCTATGCTGAACTCACAGAAACAGCTCCCTGAGATAACGGGGAGTCAGATGCCGTCTTCCTACAGGATGTGGAAGCTTGGAGGAGGCACAGGGTTTAATGGGAAGCGGTGGGGACAGTCCCCCAAAGTTCCCTATTCAGTGCACGGGCGGTGTGCAGGGATCCTGTCACCTCTGCTTTCCTGTGGGGAAAGACTGGCCTAGTCCGCGAGTCCGCCTGAGCGCCAGAGTAAAAGGCCAAGCGAAGCCTACACCGGGAGATGGTAGTGTGCATAGAGTGCCATCCTAGGCTACGCACGCTACTGCAGGGTTATGGCTGTGTCTGCTTAGTTCTGCCTGGCAGGGTGAACCCAGGACGCGAACATGGAGCCCGGGAATGCAAGGCCCAAGAGGCACCAGCTCTCCCGCAGCTCTTCTTCCCTGACTCGACTGAAGCCTTGCTGAAGAAGAGGCGGGCGAAGTGCTATTCGCTCCAACCCAAAGCCTCTGCGAAAGCACAGCATTCGCTGAGAAATGTTCTGCGGGCTGCTGCTGCTTGCCTGAGCCCAGTCTCGAGCTGGAAGAAACCCGCATCCAGCAAAAGCCTCTTTGCCTGGGCATCTCCCCTGGGAAAGCACAGCATTTCCTTGGGTAATCAGAGTTGGGTTTGGGGATGCTGCTGCTGCTTGCCTGAGCTAGTCTCCGCAGCTGGGTGGAAGATAGCCGCATGGAGCGAAATCCTCTTTGCCCTAGCATCCCCTCTGCCTGAGAGAGAAGCCAAGTGTGGGGAAGGCGCAGCACGCCGTCCCCGGAGAAGAGAAGGAGCCGTTGGCCTTGGGGTCGGGAAACGCTCGGGAAGCAGGATAGCCTGCTGTGGCACGAACAGCAGGCCGGTGGCAAGACCAGTGTCACCCGCTCCCTGTGCAGAGAGATGGAAGCCTGGCTGCTAACGAGACATGAGGGGACGACTAGGGCAGGGGCGCGTGCTCCACTCTGAGGAAGGAGTCTGGGCAGAAGGCAGGCCTGTCCTGTGCCTCTGGTCTGTGGGATGCTCCTGTTTGTCTGAGCTGGTCTCTACAGCACGGCGTAATAAACCCGCATGGAGCTAAATCCTCTTTGCCTGGGCATCCCCTCTGCCTGAGAGAGAAGCGCTGTTGCGCCTGTGGAAAGAGTCTTAAGGAAAGGGACACGTCTTTCACTACGCTTCCCAGGAGCATGTCTGTGGAAGGTGCAGCGCTCTGCTCGGGGAGAAAAGCAGGAGCCGTTGGCCTTCTGGTCTGGAAAGGGTTGCGAAGCAGGAGAGTTGGCCCTGGAAGGCACAGTGGCTGGTGGCAATACAAGTGTCCCCCGCCCCCAGTGCAGGGAGACGGAAGCCTGGCTGCTGAGGGGACAGGACGGGATGAGTTGGGCAGGGCGCATGCTCCACTCTTAGGAAGAATTCTAGGCCAAAGGAGACAGCAGCTTTGGCCACTTGTCTCTGGTGGACACATGGGCTTGCCACCAGGCGCCTACCCTGAATTCGCAGAAACAGCTCACTCAAAGTACTGGCAGCCAGTTTACGTCGTCCTCCAGGAGGTGGAAGCGTTTGCGAAGGCACGGGATGTCCAGGCAAGCAGTGGGTACAGTCCCCACAGCTCCCCATCCCAGTGCGCGGGCGGTGTGCAGGGTTCCTGTCGCCTCTCCTCTCCTGTGGGGAAGGCACTCGCCTAGTTCCCGAGTCTGCCTGAGGGCCCGAGCAAAAGGCCGTGTTGCCTACACCGAGAGATGGTGGTGTGCATACAGTGCCATCCTAGGCCACGCTCGCTGCTGCAGTGTTGTCGCTGTGTCTGCTTAGTTCGGCCTGGCAGGGTGAACCCAGGGCGCGTACATGGAGCCCAGGAAATCAAGTCCCAAGAGGCACCAGCTCTTCCACAGCTCTTCTTCCCTGACGCGAACGAAGCCTTGCTGAGGAAGCAGCGGTGAAGTGCGGTTCGCTCTAAGCCCAAAGCCTCTGTGAAAGGACAGCATTCGCTGAGAAATCAGAGTCGGTCCTGTGGGCTGCTGCTGCTGGTTGCCTGAGCCCAGTGTCACAGTGGGAGAAACCCGCATACAGCGAAAGGCTCTTTGTCTGGGCATCTCCTCTGGGAAAGCACAGCATTCATTGGGAAATCAGAGTTGGTTTTGGGGATGTTGGTGCTTCTTGCCTGAGCTAGTCTCCACAGCACAGTGGAAGATACCCGCATGGAGCGAAATTCTCTTTGCCCTAGCATCCCCTCTGCCTGAGAGAGAAACGTGGTTGCACATCTGAAAGGGCCTTAAAGAAAAGGACACATCTGTCTCCGAGGTCCCATGGAGCACGTCTGGGGAAGGCACAGCACGCCGCCCCCAGAGAAGAGAAGGAGCCGTTGGCCTTGTGGTCAGTAAAAGGTGGGAAAGAAGGATAGCCTGCCATGGCAGGAACAGCAGCCGGTGGCAAGAATAGTGTCAACCGCTCCCTGTGCGCAGAAATGGAAGCCTGGCTGCTTAGGAGACATGAGGGCACGAATAGGGCAGGGGCGTGTGCTCCACTCCGAGGAAAGAGTCTGGGCAGAAGGCAGACCTGTCCTGTGCCTCTGTTCTTAAGGGGACAGCATCTCCTTGGCCACCTGTCCGTAGGGCATACTTGGGCTTCCTACCAGGAACCTTACCCTGAACTCGCAGAAACAGCTCCCCTCGAGAAACGGGCAGTCAGATGCCATCTTCCTCCAAGATGTGGCAGCGTTGTCGGTGGCCGGGGGTGTGCCGGGGAAGGAGTGGCGACAATCCCCCAAAGCTCCCCAATCCAGTGAACGGGCGGTGTTCCGGGATCCTGTCACCTCTCCTCTCCTGTGTGGAAGGCACTGGCCGTGTCCGCGAGTCCGCCTGAGGGCCAGTGCAAAACGCCAAGCGTTGCCAACACCGGGAGATGGTAGTGTGCATAGAGTGCCATCCTAGGCCACGCACGCGGCTGCAGGTTTGTGGCTGTGTCTGCTTAGTTCGGCCTGGCAGGGGGAACCCAGGGCGCGAACATGGAGCCCGTGAAAGCAAGTCCCAAGAGGCACCAGCTCTCCCACAGCTCTTCTTCCCTGACCCGAACGAAGCCTTGCTGAGGAAGCAGCGGTGAAGTGCGGTTCGCTCCAAGCCCAAAGCCTCTGTGAAAGGACAGCATTCGCTGAGAAATCAGAGTCGGTCCTGTGGGCTGCTGCTGCTGGTTGCCTGAGCCCAGTGTCACAGTGGGAGAAACCCGCATACAGCGAAAGGCTCTTTGTCTGGGCATCTCCTCTGGGAAAGCACAGCATTCATTGGGAAATCAGAGTTGGGTTTGGGGATGCTGGTGCTTCTTGCCTGAGCTAGTCTCCACAGCACAGTGGAAGATACCCGCATGGAGCGCAATTCTCTTTGCCCTAGCATCCCCTCTGCCTGAGAGAGAAACGTGGTTGCACATCTGAAAGGGCCTTAAGGAAAAGGGACACGTCTGTCACCGAGCTCCCATGGAGCATGTCTGGGGAAGGCGCAGCACGCTGCCCCAGGAGAAGTGAAGGAGTCCTTGGCCTTGTGGTCGGTAAACAATAGGGAAGCAGTAGAGCCTGCCCTGGCAGGAACAGCGGCCGGTGGCAATACAAGTGCACCCGCTCCACTCCCCTGTGCAGAGAGACGGAAGCCTGGCTGCTAAGGAGACAGGAGGGGATGAGTAGGGCAGGGCACGTGCTCCATTCTGAGGAAGGAGTCTGGGCAGAAGCCTCTGGGCCCAAGGAGACAGCCGCTCCTTGGCCACCTGTCCCTGGGGCAGACATGCGCTAGCCACCAGGCGCCTATGCTGAACTCACAGAAACAGCTCCCTGAGATAACGGGGAGTCAGATGCCGTCTTCCTACAGGATGTGGAAGCTTGGAGGAGGCACAGGGTTTAATGGGAAGCGGTGGGGACAGTCCCCCAAAGTTCCCTATTCAGTGCACGGGCGGTGTGCAGGGATCCTGTCACCTCTGCTTTCCTGTGGGGAAAGACTGGCCTAGTCCGCGAGTCCGCCTGAGCGCCAGAGTAAAAGGCCAAGCGAAGCCTACACCGGGAGATGGTAGTGTGCATAGAGTGCCATCCTAGGCTACGCACGCTACTGCAGGGTTATGGCTGTGTCTGCTTAGTTCTGCCTGGCAGGGTGAACCCAGGACGCGAACATGGAGCCCGGGAATGCAAGGCCCAAGAGGCACCAGCTCTCCCGCAGCTCTTCTTCCCTGACTCGACTGAAGCCTTGCTGAAGAAGAGGCGGCGAAGTGCTATTCGCTCCAACCCAAAGCCTCTGCGAAAGCACAGCATTCGCTGAGAAATGTTCTGCGGGCTGCTGCTGCTTGCCTGAGCCCAGTCTCGAGCTGGAAGAAACCCGCATCCAGCAAAAGCCTCTTTGCCTGGGCATCTCCTCTGGGAAAGCACAGCATTCCTTGGGTAATCAGAGTTGGGTTTGGGGATGCTGCTGCTGCTTGCCTGAGCTGGTCTCCGCAGCTGGGTGGAAGATAGCCGCATGGAGCGAAATCCTCTTTGCCCTAGCATCCCCTCTGCCTGAGAGAGAAGCCAAGTGTGGGGAAGGCGCAGCACGCCGTCCCCGGAGAAGAGAAGGAGCCGTTGGCCTTGGGGTCGGGAAACGGTCGGGAAGCAGGAGAGCCTGCCGTGGCAGGAAGAGCAGGCCGGTGGCAAGACAAGTGTCACCCGCTCCCTGTGCGGAGAGACGAAGCCTCGCTGCTAATGAGACATAAGAGGACGACTAGGGCAGGGGCGCATGCTCCCCTCTGAGGAAGGAGTCTGGGCAGAAGGCAGGCCTGTCTTGTGCCTCTGGTCCCAAGGGGACAGCATGTCCTTGACCACCTGTCCGTAGGGCAAACTTGGGCATGCTGCCAGGCGCCATACCCGGAACTCGCAGAAACAGCTCCCTCGAGAAACGGGCAGTCAGATGCCATCTTCCATCAAGAAGTGACAGCGTTTTCGGTGACAGGGGTTTTGCCGGGGAAGGAGTGGGGACAGACCCCCGAAGCTCCCCATTCCAGTGATCGGACGGTGTTCAGGGCTCCTGTCGCCTCTCCTCTCCTGTGGCGAAGGCACTGGCCTTGTCCGTGAGTCCGCCTGAGAGCCAGTGCCAAAGGCCAAGCGTTGCCTACACCGGGAGATGGTAGTGTGCATTGAGTGCCATCCTAGGCCACGCACGCTGCTGCAGGGTTGTGGCTGTGTCTTCTTAGTTCGGCCTGGCAGGGTGAACCCAGGGCGCCAATTGTAGCCCGGGAAAGCAAGGCCCAAGACGGACCAGCTCTCCGCAGCTCTTCTTCTCTGACGCAACAGAGTGAACACCGAAATCCTTGCTGAGGAAGCAGCAGCGAAGTGCGGTTCCCGCCAAGCTGAAAACCTCTGAGAAAGCATAGCAGTCGCTGGGAAATCAGAGTCGGTTCTGTGGGCTGCTGTTGCTGCTTGCCTTAGCCTAGTATTCGAGCACGGCAGGAGGAACCCGCATAGAGCGAAAGCCTCTTTGCTAGGGCATCCCCTCTGGGAAAACACAGCATTCTCTGGGAAATCCGAGTCGGGACTGTGGGATGCTGCTGCTGCTTGCCTGAGGAAGAATCCACAGCACGGTGTAATAAATCCGCATGGAGCGAGATCCTCTTTGCCTGGGCACCCCTTCTGCCTGAGAGAGAAGCGTGGTTGCCTGTGGAAAGAGCCTTAAGGAAAGGGACATGTCTGTCACTGCACTCCCCAGGAGCCTGTCTCGGGAAAGTGCAGCACGCGGCCCCAGGAGAAGAGAAGGAGTCGTTGGCCTTGTGGTCGGGAAACGGTCGCGAAGCAGGAGCGCCGGCCCTGGCAGGAACAGCGGGCCGGTGGCAAGACAAGTGTCACCCTCTCCCTGTGCAGAGAGACGAAGCCTGGCTGCTAAGGAGACATGAGGGGACGATTGGGCAGGGTAGCGTGCTCCTTTCTGAGGAAGGAGTCTGGGCAGAAGGAAGGTCTTTCCTGTGCCTCTGAGCCCAGGGGACAGGAGCTCCTTGGCCACCTGTGCAGAGGGCAGACGTGGGCTTGCCACCAAGCTCCCGGTACTGAACTCGACGAAGCACCTCCTAGAGGAACGGGCAATCAGATGCCGTCATCCTCCAGGATTGGCAGCCTTGGCGGAGGCAGGGGGGTGTCACGGGGAAACAGGGACAGTTTCCCATCACTCCCCATCCCAGGGCATGGGCGGTGTGCAGTGATCCTCTCGCGGCTCTCAAGGATGGGGAAGGCACGGGCCGAGTCTCCTGTCCCCCTGAACGCAGGAGCAAAAGGGCAGGCCTTACCTACGCCGAGAGATGGCATTGTGAGCAGAGTGCCATCCTAGGCCACGCACGCTGCTGCAGGGTCGAGGCTGGGTCTGCTTATTTCGGCTTGGCAGGATGAACCCAGGATGTGATCTTGGAGCCCGGGAAGGCAAGACTCAAGAGGCGCCAGCTCTCCCGCAGCTCTTCTTCCCTGAAGCGACTAAAGCCTTGCTGAGGAAGCAGCGGCCAAGTGCTGTTCGCTCCAAGCTAAAGCCTCTGCGATAGCACAGCATTCGCTGAGAAATCAGAGTCGGTTCTGCGGGCTCTGCTGCTGCTTGCCTGAGCCCAGTCTCGCGGTGGGAGAAACCCGCATACAGCGAAAGCCTCTTTGCCCGGGCATCTCCTCTGGGAAAGCACAGCTTTAACTGGGAAATCAGAATCGGATGTGGGAGATGCTGCTGCTGAATGCCTGAGCTAGTCTCCACAGCACGGTGGAAGTTACCCGCATGGAGCGAAATCCTCTTTGCCCTAGCACCTCTTTGCCTAAGAGAGAAGCGTGGATGCACCTCTGAAAGGGCCTTAAGGAACGGGACACGTCCTTCACCGCACTCCCCAGGAGCAAGTCTGGGGAAGGCGCAACAAGCCGTCCCCAGAGAAGAGAAGGAGCCGTTGGCCTTGTGGTCAGTAAAAGGTGGGAAAGAAGGATAGCCTGCCATGGCAGGAACAGCAGCCGGTGGCAAGAATAGTGTCAACCGCTCCCTGTGCGGAGAGATGGAAGCCTGGCTGCTTAGGAGACATGAGCGGATGAATAGGGCAGGGGCGTGTGCTCCACTCCGAGGAAAGAGTCTGGGCAGAAGGCAGACCTGTCCTGTGCCTCTGGTCCCAAGGGGACAGCATGTCCTTGACCACCTGTCCGTAGGGCAAACTTGGGCTTGCTGCCAGGCGCCATACCCGAACTCACAGAAAGAGCTCCCTCGAGACACGGGCAGTCAGATGCCATCTTCCTCCAAGATGTGACAGCGTATTCGGTGGGAGGGGGTTTGCCGGGGAAGGAGTGGGGACCGTCCCCGGGCTCCCCATTCCAGTGAACTGACGGTGCTCAGGGATCCTGTCGCCTCTCCTCTCCTGTGGCGAAGGCACTGGCCTTGTCCGTGAGTCCGCCTGAGAGCCAGTGCCAAAGGCCAAGCGTTGCCTACACCGGGAGATGGTAGTGTGCGTTGAGTGCCATCCTAGGCCACGCACGCTGCTGCAGGGTCATGGCTGTGTCTGCTTGTCCATCCTGCCAGGGTGAACCTAGGGCGCCAACATGAAGCCCGAGAAAGCACGGACCAAGACGGACCAGATCTCCACATCTCTTCTTCCCTGACGCGACAGAGCAAACACAGAAACCCTTGCTGAGGAAGCAGCAGCGAAGTGCAGTTCGCGCCAAGCTGAAAACCTCAGCGAAAGCATAGCAGTCGCTGGGAAATCAGAGTCGGTTCTGTGGGCTGCTGTTGCTGCTTGCCTTAGCCTAGTATTCGAGCACGGCAGGAGGAACCCGCATAGAGCGAAAGCCTCTTTGCTAGGGCATCCCCTCTGGGGAAACACAGCATTCTCTGGGAAATCCGAGTCGGGACTGTGGGATGCTGCTGCTGCTTGCCTGAGGAAGAATCCACAGCACGGTGTAATAAATCCGCATGGAGCGAGATCCTCTTTGCCTGGGCACCCCTTCTGCCTGAGAGAGAAGCGTGGTTGCCTGTGGAAAGAGCCTTAAGGAAAGGGACATGTCTGTCACTGCACTCCCCAGGAGCCTGTCTCGTGAAAGTGCAGCACGTTGCCCCAGGAAAAGAGAAGGAGTCGTTGGCCTTGTGGTCGGGAAACGGTCGCGAAGCAGGAGTGCAGGCCCTGGCAGGAACAGCGGGCCGGTGGCAAGACAAGTGTCACCCTCTCCCTGTGCAGTGATACGAAGCCTGGCTGCTAAGGAGACACGAGGGGACGATTGGGCAGGGTAGCGTGCTCCAATCTGAGGAAGGAGTCTGGGCAGATGGAAGGCCTTTCCTGTGCCTCTGGGCCCAAGGGGACAGCAGCTCCTTGGCCACCTGTCCAGAGGGCAGACGTGGGCTTGCCACCAAGCTCCCGGTCCTGAACTCGCAGAAACACCTCCTGGAGGAACGGGCAATCAGATGCCGTCTTCTTCCAGGATGTGGCAGCCTTGGCGGAGGCAGGGGGGTGTCCCGGGGAAACAGGGACAGTTTCCCATTACTCCTCATCCCAGTGCTCAGGCCGTGTGCAGGGTTCCTGTCGCCTCCTCTCTCCTGTGGTCAAGGCACTGGCCTAGACCCCGAGTCTGCCTTAGCGCCGGATCAAAAGGCAAAACCTTACCTATGCCAGGAGATGGTATTAGGCATAGAGTGCCATGGTAGGCTACACACGCTGCTGCAGGGTTGTGACTATGTCTGCTTATTTTAGCTTAGTAAGGTGAACCCCGGGCACGAACTTGGAGCCCGGGAAAGCAATGCCCAGGAGGCACCAGCTCTCCCGTGGCTCTTCTTCCCTGCCGCGACAGAGCGAAGGACCAAAGCCTTGCTGAGGAAGCAGCAGCGAATTGCGGTTCGCGCCAAGCTGAAAATCTCTGCGAAAGCATTCCAGTCGCTGGGAAATCAGAGTCGGTTCTGTGGGATAATGTTGCTGCTTTCCTTAGCCTAGTATTCGCAGCACCGTGGTAGAAACCCTCATAGAGCAAAAGCCTCTTTGCTAGGGCATCCCCTCTGGGAAAGCACAGCATTCTCTGGGAAATCAGAGTCGGGTCTGTGGGATGCTGCTGCTGCTTGCCTGAGCAAGACTCCACAGCACGGTGTAATAAACCCGCATGGAGCGAAATCCTCTTTGCCTGGGCATCCCTTCTGCCTGATAGAGAAGCGTGGTTGCGCCTGTGGAAAGAGCCTTAAGGAAAGGGACATGTCTGTCACTGCACTCCCCAGGAGCCTGTCTGGGGATAGTGCAGCTAGCTGGCACAGGATAAGAAAAGGAGCCATTGGCCTTGTGGTCGGGAAACGGTCGCGAAGCAGGAGAGCCGGCCTTGGCAGGATCAGCGGGCCAGTGGCAAGACCAGTGTCACCCTCTCTCTGTGCCGAGAGACGAAGCCTGGCTTCTAAGGAGACACGAGGGGAAGACTGGGGCAGGCGCACATGCTCCACCCTGAGGAAGGAGTCTGGCCAGAAGGCATGCCTGTCCTGTGTTTGTGGTCCCAATGGGACAGCATCTCCTTGGCCACCTGTCCCAAGGGCAGACTTGGGCTTGCCACGAGGTGCCATACCCGGAACTCGCGGAAACAACCCCATGGAGAAACGGGCAGTCAGATGCCGTCTTCCACCAAGATGTGGCAGCGTTGTGGGTGTCAGGGAGTGTGCGGGGGAAGGATTGGAGACAGTCCCCCACAGTTCCCCATCCCAGTGCACGGGCCATGTGAAGGGATCCTGTCGCCTCCTCTCCTGTGGGGAAGGCACTGGCCTAGTCCCCGAGACTCCCTGAGTGCCGGAGCAAAAGGCAAAGCCTTACCTACGCCAGGAGATGGTAATAGGTATAGAGTGCCATGCTAGGCCACTGCTCAGAATCGGGTCTGTGGGATGCTCCTGTTTGCCTGAGACATTATATTTGAAGCTCTTATTGAGTAGGGATATTTATGAGCTATAATAATGGTATGGTCTTCCTTGGCAGGATATTCTTTTATATCTGTGACTCTACAAGACAATCATACTCCAAATTCAGTGATTGACTTTCTCAGTTTACACAGAAGGCAAGGTAGGCTATAGTCTTATTTCTGCTTCTCCTTGTGCTTTGGGGATCTCAACTTAAATTTGGGTTGTACCCAAGTCCTCAAATTTGATTGCTACTGGATTTTGAATTTTGTTTCTCTAGTATCAAGTGTCTATTAAAAACACAGCTCAGTGTGTTTAGCAGTTTCAAATGCTCTCATGGCTAAAATGGCTTCAGGGCATATATCTCTAAACTCTCATTGTGTTTCGTATTTTGGCCCAGTATTCCCTCACTTATTTTTATAATCATTCTGATATTTTTAACTTTAAAAGCTATTTTGTCTGGAATTTTAGGTGTCTTAAGTAGGAGTTTTTAGGTCACCATTACTAGAAGCAACAACAAAAATACATGAAAATATCTGCAGTAGTTTATCACATCTTTATGGCTTTGAACTTCCATAAGCCGAGGCATCCTTCTCTAATCACTTAGGCAAACTCCAATTTACCCTTTAAAACAACACAAGAATTGCTTCATTTAAGAACATGTTCAGGGATGACTCTTCCCCACTGTTCTTACCAACATTCCCACACACTCTTTGCTACCCACACCTTGTTTATGAACTTTCATTAGGTATATCAGCATCACCAGAATTTTGCTCTATTGTGTTTTTGTCCTTTAGAGCTTTAATTAAATATGAATTCCATAGAAAGTCTGTCCCTTTTCTTTCAAACCTGGGTTAGTTCTTTCTTCTCATTCTTTGTCAGAAGTTACTTTATTAGAGAAACTTAAAGCTGTATTGTGACTTTGGAGCCTTTACAGTTTTTTGACTGGAAAAATCACCCATCCCTGAGATTTTTACGCAGCTTCCTAGTTGATATTATTAAGAAATCTGTTCAAAACAGGCTTTTTCAAGGAGGCCCTTTCAGACCACTCAGTTAAAAAACCTCTTCTCAATCACTGCTCTTTTTAAAAAGTGCTTATTTAGTTCAAATATGTTGACTCCCTTGCTAGATTCTCAACTTCATGAGGCCAAGGATTGTTCTATTCAGTCCTTCTTTATCCTCAATGTCTGTTATATTGCAGTCACTTACGTGACTAATGGGAAAAATCACAGAAAGAAAGAGTTAAAACGACAGAAAAACACTGTAGGTTCAATAACACAAAGCTTTCAAAAATTATTTAGCCCAGGAATTGAATACTGGCTGCACTTTTGATTATTTTTAAATGATATTGAATTTAATTTAAAGGGAAATACTTGAGTGGTAGAATAATAAAAAAAAATTATAAAAGCACTTGCTCCTTTAAGTAAGACTTATATAGAGCATCTCTTTGAGAAGCAAAATTTTCAAATGTCAAACATCTGAAAGCATAGGAGAAGTAAGAGTGTGAATTGTACTTCAAAGCTCTTTTCTTTATATTCAGCAAACACCTTCATTCACACCTTTCCAATTTTTTCAACTCTTTTGACAAAGCCTTCAGAGGAGTTACTGCTGATGACAACCATCACAGCCTAACAGGAGAAATTTTATAAAGATAATAGCATGTTTTTCCCAAATTGTTAAGGATATGGTGAAACTCTGTCGGATTCAAAGGAAGAATGTGCAATCCCATGCTAATATATAATAATAACTTATTTTAATAGTGGCTTTGAAATTTTTCAGATATATCCATTTACTGAAACCACTAACAAATAAACAAAAACAAACAAATTAACAGGGTTTCGAGACAGGAATTATCTAATCGAAAAATAGCACATGTTCACAAAATACTCAACACATATCCCAAGTACTACTATAGGTTTCAGGTAATAGTCAAAACAATAGTAAACATGATTCAGACCCTACCAGTCAAATCATAAATGGGACCTTAACTGTAAATCCTTATCTTTAGATCAAAGCAGGCAATTGGGTCCTGAAGATACATTATAGCACTAATATGTTATAGAACTTCTCTGAAATGAGTCATTTATTCCATCACTTTTCCTGCACAGCTGCTGACCCATGTTTTGGTTCCTGGAAACAGCTGCTACCCTGTCATACTTCTTAAAAGCACATATATTGATAACTCTACTCATTCCTCCATTCCTCTGTGACTGTCACTGTATTAAAATGTGGAGTCAGCTGACTCACTTGTGGTGGTAATAAAGTAGATGAGTTTGCAAAGTATTTTGTTATTTCTAAAAATGCAAAAACCAAATTACATTGAAATCACAAGGGGTGTTTCAGGGAGAGCTGTAGGATGTGGTTTCTTGTGTAATCCACCGAGATTAGCTCCAACACATATTTAAACTCTCCTCTAGGAGCAACCTTAGTGGTAAAGCAAGAAGATAAACAGATGTATACACACCCTGGCACAAAATTATCACTTATGTTTGGCTTCCTAGTCTCCTCGTGTTACTTACTTATCTTAACTTCTCTCTGAAATCAGGGAACACAGAATCTCAATCAGTTGACATTTTTCTACTGAATTACCCAATAGTCTGATCATACCCCTAAGACTTTTTAAAATTATTTCACTCATAAACCCAAATCTGCTTTGCTTCCTCAGCTTAGTACACTGTAATTTGATTTCAAAATAAGGACAGTTGTCAGTAATGCCACATTCATTAATCTATTTTACAATTCCATGTACTTAGAACTATGAAGATATGTTAATAACATCCATTCCAATAAGCCACCCTAAATTTATTATCATGAAACAAGACCTCAAGAAAGAGAATTCAAAATCATCGATGTATATGCAATTTATTGCAATAAAGCCTTTATCAATAGACTTCCCTGTGCACATGGTGGTCAAATTGCTGGTGAAAACCAGCTTGATCTATTACAAGCTTTCTCATGGCTTCTAGGTAACCCAAGGGAGCCTTTATTGATACTGGGAAGGGATAAAACAGGGAAGGGATAAACAGTGATGTAAGAATTGGCTAGACAAAAGTAATGACTCTCATTACAAAGTGAGTATTTTAAAGCAAAAGAGCCTGTTGGGAATATTGTTTTATAAAATAATGGTATTTTTAATTAAGTTTTAAAAATTCAATTAGTTAACATATAGTGTACCATTAGTTTCCAATGTAGATTTCAGTTATTCATCCATAGCATATAATAGCTAATGCTCAGTACTTACTGCTACAGCTTCTTGAAAGCAGAATTTTAACCCACTGAGCCACCCAGGGGCCCTTGAAAGCAGAATTTTAGATCCTATTTTCTGATTACTTTCATGTAGTACAACACTTTTCTGCTAGCAACCTTCAAAACATACTGTTTGCTAGAGGAATTTCTTTAATAATAAATAAATAGGAATTTATTTAAATATTGCACACTGTTTCATTGTTCATAAATAAGGTGATGATATTATAGCCATTAGTTCGTAGCACTGATATATCACTTTCTTTTTACTTCTCAGTGCATTCTCTTTACACAAAATAGATACATATTTTAAAAGAAAATGAATCTGTGGCAAACTTTTAAAAAACCCTAAACAGTAAAGTTTATCATTTTAATTAATCTCAATTATCTTCCTCAATTGTGATAGTATATCCTTCTATCTAGGCCAGATATTGTATGAGGGATTTGAAGAGTCATAGTTTTCTAAATTTCACTTTTCTCATCTGCAAATGCTGATCATGATCCTACAATAAAATATACTTACAATTTTTTGATGAAAATTTATTTATTTTAAGATTTTTATTTATTTATCAGAGAGAGTGGGCGAGAGAGCAATCACAGGCAGACAGAATGGCAGGCAGAGGCAGAGGGAGAAGCAGGCTCCCGGCCAAGCAAGGAGCCCGATGCGGGACTCGATCCCACGACGCTGGGATCATGACCTGAGCCAAAGGCAGCTGCTTAACCAACTGAGCCACCCAGGCATCACTTTTGATGAAAATTTAATCTGTATAGACAATATATTTGCTGTAATGCGTGGTTCATGGAAAACACCTTATTTAATTATAAGCAACAACAGTATTAGAAATTAAGTCAATTTGTCTATAATATTAAAAGCTTTAACACATAATTCCAGTGCTTTGCTTTATTTTCTCAAATCCCTTTACCACTTCCACTGACAGAGTCAAATGTACTTTTTTTCTACTAGTAGCCAGCTCTTTATCTTTTGTCAGAAAGATGCCCTTGTGAATTATTTATAATAGAGATATTAGCAATAATGATAATAATAAATAGCAATGAAAATGTTAAAAAAAAGTTTTCTTAACTAATTAGGGTTCTTAGACATCAATTAGAGGAACCACCACTGGAAAGCAAATTAATCTGCAAAACATTCCCAGAATTAACAAGTCAGTCAGAGACAGGGTTGTCCGTAGACTGAAAGGTGAAGCAAAAGGACTAGGTTTGGAAAACAGGTAAGGACAGTGAAAAAAATGATCAAACTTTTGGGCAAAATAAATTCTTAGGTGTCCTTTCAAAGGAGCCCTGGGCATTAGGTAGCAGAAACTCTGGAGATTATCTCAATCCATTGGAGTCACACCGTTTATTAGCTTGCTATTGACAAAGTTATTTACAAACTGTAGAGTAAGAGGATATAATGTAGAAAACTGATGGTAATAGACATGATTCTTGTTAGCAATAATGCACGTTAGTGAAAAACATAAATTCTATAACCCAAATTATGGGCCCAGAGCACTTCTGCTGCACAACTCTGCTTATATCCCAAATAACCATGTGAACTAGTTTTAATATCTGCTTCTCTTATTAATTTTTGAATAAAAATTCTTGACACAAGTATTTTATAATTGTGTGATAATCATGCATTTAATTTCTTGGAGAACAAAACACACTTTAGCAGAACTATGTTCGTTCACAGAACCAGCCTTGATAACACACTTCTCTATGTTAGAAATGATGTAATAAATGTAGAATATTGGGCACTTGTTTGGTATTCTTTGCCATGTTTTGCACTATCTAAAAAGAGATCATTGAACTTGGACTGGAGTTAGTAGACATGGAAGAAAATAAAATATTACAGAGAAGAATACTCTGTGGTCCACAACCTAAATGGGCTGGGATTCCCATCATTTGGATCCCTATAGCTTTACAAAAGTCAATTAAATTTTTGTATCTCTGATTAAAGTTGATTCCCCAGTACTTTTTCAAACATCTCGTGTAAAGTATTGTTTCCCAGAAAAAAAGGGATTTTGCACATATATCTGCCTTTATCTCTGGTCATGATCTCAGTCAGGATCCTGGGATCGAGCTCCATATCGGGCTTCCTGCTCATTAGGGAGTATACTTCTCAGTCTCTCTGCAGCTACCTCCTCCTGCCCTACTCATGCTCTCTCTCTCTCAAATAAATAAATATTTATTTATTTAATTAAAAATAAAAATAAGATAAATAAAATAAAATAAAAAGTCTCGTCTTACTGCCCCATTTAGCTCCTTTTTTTTGAGTTGTATTTAAAGCAGCATGAGAGAAAATAAGGCTCTCAAACTTAAAAAAAAAAGGAAAAAATTGAGTTTTGTTAGGATTTAAGATCTTGTCTGCTAGACAAAAACGTTGGCTTTGTCAACATGTGAAAATTAACAAAAGAGAATAAGATAGAATTCTAATAATTTTTGTAGAAATTAAAAATTTCCTCCAACCGAATTACATACATACCCATTAAGTAAATTCATTCCAATGTCCCAAACCAACCTTTTCTAATAGTAATGCATCTGTGTAAACAGGGTCAACCCAAGGAATAAATAAATATTATTATTTTTTTCCTGTCTCTTCCACAGTCACATCTGGGTATATTGGTAGCAAGCCAATTATTTATCTTATAAGACATGATATCATAAGGAAGGGTATTCTGTCCATTTGGAACAACTGAAAACCATTGTAATTTTATCTTGGTGCAGTAACTTGAGATGGCACAGTGTGGGTTATGAATATATTTTATTTTTTTTTACTGGGAAGAAGAGATTATAGAGATATTGGTTATCCAAGAGAGACTGACAGGTGTTGATAGTGGCCAGGTCAATATCCATCTACTTTTTCCTTTAATCTCAGAAAGCACTGAGGGATTGACAACAAGGAAACTTAAAACAACATCAAATATTTTATTGTCTCTTTTCTAGTTACATTGTAACCATATGACAAAGTATCAGTCATACAAGATATCATTCTCTTTTACCTCTATCTTTCTGCCAGAAATGTGGGCTTAATAGTGAGAACTCCAACAGCAATTTTTGCAACTGTGAATAAAAAGCCATGAAAACCTCTAAGATAGTTCACTTGACTTTCTTAAGATTCTGAACCAACACCAGAAAACACTCTCTGTAGTCTTCTTGTTAAATGAAAAAATATGGTTAAACCATTTTTGACAGTCTACTACATAAAGCAAAATGTAAATCTTAATTGAAATATGTCCTCTCAGCAGTGCTTAAGCACAGGTTTTCAGTCTGAAAGAGTACACCTCTGGTGCTCTGAAAGGGAAGAGAAAGGACACCCTGTTCTCCATATAAATTAAAGAAGAGAAATCTATGCATTTAAGTGGGCCATATAAAATTTATCAAGCAATTATCCCCTAACTCCTTCCTATCCAAATTACCTGATATGCTCTCCCTACTGCTTTATTCCACATTACTGCCTTTTCCAGCATTCTGTATCACATTACAACATGTCTTCTGTTATTTCCCTCTTGCAAGCTAGTTTTGTTTTCTCCATCTAAAAAAATCAACAATCATTGTGTATTTCAATTCCCATTTTCCTCAAATGCATTGATTCTTCTTATCTATTACTCTTTTCTCATACTCTGTGTCTTTGTCTTTATGGGGTTTGTACTTTGCTTTTCCCCATCCTTTACTGCCATTATATAATCAAATGTAATAACTTCTTAGAGAAAGTTAAAAATTCCTGCATAGCCACACGTGAACACAAAGTCACTGATTTTTAGCAAACCTATAAGATACTCAGAGACAGAGAGAGATGACAAGCAGGCAGAGAGGCACACAGAGAGAGAAGAGGAAGCAGGCTCCCTGCTGAGCAGAGAGCCTGATTTGGGGTTCTATCCCAGGACCCTGGGATCATGATCTGTTCTGAAGACAGTGGCTTAACCCACTGAGCCACCCAGGCGTCCCTCCATTAAATTTCTTATCTGAGTCTCAAATGCATCCTGAGTTCTAACCAAAACCTTACTTCTACTTCTTACGCGTTGTCATATGACCAAATTCTGTCAGTTCAGTATTTTGTAACATTTAAATATTAATCAATTGATGCTTTGTCTGTGAATTTCTATGAAAATAATTTGAATACAGTAGATTTATTGTTATATTTATAGATTTATAATCAAAGTTTCATCAGTTGAAGTTTTTGGAAATTTCAGATATAATGATTAACCTAAAATGATACTGCCTCAAATACCTCTGATATCAAGGCCCAACACCTGATTATAGCCAAACCTGTGATGGATGGTTCCATGGGAAATTGCAGTTACTTAACACTGATAGCATCTCATGTGCTATCTCTCATTTTAGAATGTCTCCAACACAACCCAAAAGTGTAGGAGAGTTAATGTCCTCTGTACAGTGAAGTGGAAATAAGAACCATAGATAAAATTGTCAGTTTTCAGATCTTCATGAGGAAAACTTAAAGAAGTTTCTCAGGACCTTTCAGTAAAAGCAAGCCTTCATTTTCTATCCACAACAATTATATCAACAGTGTACGTTTTTGACAAAGTTGCTTCTTCACTGTATCACTTTCCCATTCTTTTCTACCTTGGATAATCTCCCAGATAAACTAACAGTACTCAAATCCTTTGTCCTACTCTTTGCTCTCAGGATAAATGGAGCCAAAATACTTAGATTAAAATCAAGTTCTGTATTGGATCTTAGAGCTATTTCTGTCCAGATTTTCATAAACATAAGGACCTTTGAATTTTCAGGCTATAAATAAGTTCTAAATGGAGGGGGCAAAAGCAAAAAATTAGAAATTTTTGTTTGATTTTTAATCATGATTAATTGACTTTATTGATTATTAAAAATACTAACATTATAAAAGTGTGGATCTTTGTAAAACAATGTCATAATGTAAGAAATAAGTTGCATAGTCCTTTTGAGAATATTAAACCAAGTGTTCAGGTGCCATCTAATTTCTTGTTTAATCCAGAACTTTGGTGTGCATTATCTTGAGGAATAGGATTTTGAAGTCTGGACAGACTAACAGAAAACTGATCCAAATGTGTGTGTTTATATTTCTGCTTTTGTTGTAAAAATCAAAGTGTGATTGCTGGTTTAAAATGGTAAAACTAATAATGTTCATGGACTCTATTATAAATTTTCTAATTGTATGGGAAGAATACAAGAAACATATAATTAATTGATTTGCAAATCCTCAAAGAGCTACAGGATCAGGTAGTGGTATGTTCTGATTCAACAGCATCATAATGCAGCATTTTATATGTGTGGCTAATGGATATTTTCATGAATGTTTGCTAGCTAGTCAGCCAATACAGAGAAATATTAGGTAGGGTAATTACTCACAGTTGTGTTTAATAAAATGAGAGAAAATTATCAAATGACACTAATAATAATAATCCTATTGCAGGCTAAATAATTCAATGATAATTACAAGTATTAATCTAGCTTTCTTCCCTGATTATGACTCTTCTCTCCTTTATCATAATGGGAGTAACAGATTGTCTGCAATGAATTGTGAAAACCCAGCAGTGACTTTGGCAGTGAAGGCCTCTCATCAATTTTGATAGGTTAAAATGATTCTGGTTGGTCTTGAACAAATGTGTCAATTTTTTTTTCTGTGTGTGTCATAAAAGAAAGAAGCAATAGTAAATTCTTGCTGTTATTCTATGGAGTCAATAAAATCATACTGCCAACAAGAGGCTGTTGACATCGTAAGTGTAGTTAACTGTCTTGAAATACTAGGCCTGGAAATAAAATTCCAATATTTCACATAAACTCTTTTTTTTTTAAGAAAAAAACAAAACAACTATACTGCTTACATTTAGGCTCCTGCAGTTGTGTAACTATTTTTGAACATGTCTACTGTAAGTGTATATATATATATATTTTTTTCTGTTCAATAAATTCATTTAGAGATAAATTTGGATTGCAAATTATTTTGGAGGAGGCATGGTATTGGGGCTAGTCTTACAAGTTAAAAGGACTAAAAGAAAGAAGAAAAACATTTTTTATTACAGCATATTTACATCTGTCCAAAGTACTTATTTACTATAATACTGACTAATGTATAATACTGTACACAAAGAAAGAAGTTAAATGAGTTATAATTCAGTTGAAGTATAGCTGGCCATTTTAAAACTTACCACTGAATCTTTCTGGTATGAAATGTGATATCTGGCAATCTGGTCCAGTTCATTACATCAGGTCATTTGTATGTTCTTATTACCATTTTGATAGCATAGCACATTTTATAACCCAGACATTTTACAATGGAACTATGATGCATGTATTTTCAAAAGTATAGACATACATGAAGCTATGAGGTCAAAAAGATGAATGTCCGTAGTACCATATAGACTCAACAAATAAAAGTGTCCAAGGCTCTGAGTGAGATTTATGAATATTGTATAAGATTAGGCCAACATGTGGTTTTGATATAAATAATCTGTTCTTAAATTAGAATTACAATCGTTGAGTACAGTGTTGAAAATGGCAGATAGATTTTAGCTATCTTTGCTCACTAGGGAAAATGGAAAAATGTTTAGTTTGGTCAGATTTTCACTTAACTTCTGAAAACTCTTACGTTTGAGAGAACCCTTCTGAAATAAGAATCCTTAAAGACATAACCCCTTTGGCACAAGTTTTCAAGAAACTTGTTTGATGTTGTAGACAATTATATGGCACACGTACTGTTCTAGATGTTTCATGCCAATAATATGTAAGCCATACCAAGGCTACATATACACATAGAGATGTTCCTCAGCTTATGTGTTACAGAGAAACACATAAAAAATTGAAAATGCATTTAATACCCCTAAACTATCAAATATCATAGCTTACCTTAAGCTTATTTAAACATACTCAGAACACTTATATTTGCCTGCATTTGGGCAAAATCATCTTAAGCAAAGCCTATTTTATAACAAAGTATCAAATATCACATGCAATTTATTAAATATTACACTAAAAAAAGAAGAATGGTTATATATAGAATGGTTGTAAGAATATCAGGTGTTCACCCCTGTAAACTTCTAGCTGACTGGGAGCTGTGGCCTCCTGCCCCTGCCCAGCATCACAAGACAGCACCATACCACATGTCACTGGCCCTTTTTATAAAGACCCAAATTCAAAATTCAAAGTACAGTTTCTACTGAATCACTTTCATTTTCACATCATTGCCAAATATATCATAAGTTGAATCATTGTAAATCAGGAGCCATCTGATTTGAAAGTGAAATCACAGTCACCCATATACACACAAAAAAGGCCTTCATGTAGGGCCGTCTATGTATCTCTAAACAACATAGTATGACATATCAACATCAAAAAATGGATGTGAAGGGGACAATTGCTTTGCGTCAGTACTCTGAGCAGTAATATACACGGCCTTACTCACCTAGCAGAACTCCAGAGCTAGCTGACAGCAAGGAATTTTACAAATGTTTGCTGAACAGATTAAGCACTATTATTTTTAAATTAGTGTGCATGTCTGTTTTCTAAAGATATGTTAATTTATTTTATTGACTTATTACAAAACCAAATAATTTCCTCTTATTTAAGTGGCAGATAAATAGAATTCTTTTTAATTTAAATCAAATGGCTATTTAGGGAAAATATACTAAAAATTCTGAAACTTGTATTGCTTATGAATCTTTTATTGGAATCCTTATCAAGTTGTATTTTTCAAGTTTTTCCTAAATAAACTTCAATGAATTGAAAATACTTTTTGGATTTTATTCAAGGCTATTCACACACAATTTCACTTTGTTAAATATAGTGCTAAACTTTCAACCAAAACGTTGTGTCTTTTTTTTCCCACTACCACATCCTCCATCTACTGACTGGATTCTCTCCCCAACTAGCACATATATACCATTGTCTATCTTTAGGATAAGTAAGGGTCATCTTTTGTCTTTATTCTATTCCTCGTATGCTTCTGAACTTGTTGAATTTTAATATAGTCACACCATAAGCATCACATATTTGATTCCCCTTTAAATAGTAAACATAGCACAACCAGAGCATACCTTCAAAGCTATCAATAGACTTACTCTGATATATTATTTTTGTATTTTTGTAAATTAAAATAATTAAATTATAGAACAAGAGTTTCAGGTGGTAGGTGTTGTAAGTTTTACCCAAACTGACTTTTGTCAAACTCGTTTTTGTCATCATATATGTCAAGTAGTTTTCTCACGTTTATTTTTAGAATATCCTTGTATAATGAATATTACACTAATATCTAGTATAAAAATCTTGCAATTTATTTTAGAAACATTAAGATATTGAAAATCAATCTATTTCTTTAATTCAGTGAAGACATTTTGTTTCCAGTATTGTTTCCAGTACTTTCTTACTGGTTAAGTAAGTACCGGTTTCCAGTAATTTCTTACTGGTTAAAAAATTAATTTGAAGTAGTCTGAATTTCATTATTATATGGCACTTTCCCTTTGATGAATACAAAGATGATATTCTATATTAGCTATCTGAGAAGAATTTATTTTTTAAATTTTATTTATTTGTAAGAGAGAGTGAGAGAGAGCACAAGCAGGGGGAGCAGCAGGGTGAGGGAGAAGCAAACTCCCGGCTAAGCAGGGAATCTGTTGCAGAACTGAGTCCCAGGACCCTAAGATCATGACCTGAGCTAAAGGCTCAGGCGTTTAACTGACTGAGCCACCCAGGTGTCCCAATCTGAGAAGAGTTCTGTATGTTATTTCTATTAATATGCAGTTTAAAGTCTAGGTAATTAACATAATATTTTAGTGGCTATTACATAGATAGCACTATGTTCCAGGCAGAGAGTAAGAAAGAAATATTAAATCAACCATATTCTATGCATTCTAAATGAAAATAATTAATCAATCATAATAAATCCTTCTATTTATGCAATATCAACTTATAAGCTTTCCTCCATATGAACAATGCTAAATACCAGAATAAAGAGTCATCTAATACAAATAAAGGATAGAATTAAAGAATTCTGGTAAGCCATTTAATTTTGAAAAATGGTGCTATATTGTTGCTGAGTTGTGGATTTCAGTTACATAATATCTGATAAGTGTAGAAGTAACATGAGTGTTACGTGAGATGAGAAATGGTATATAATTAAGATATTTTTAAAAGTACAGATAAATACAAATTTGTAAACATAGCATTATGGAGGAATAAAAATAAATGATAGCTACACACTCTAAAGTGAATAAATCTTGGAAAGTTAATAGAGAAGTAAAACAAGGACAGTGCAAAAAGTATGGTATATTTTTTATGAAGTTCAAACAAATTCTGTGAAACCATAGATGGACTTAAAGATACTGTTATGTATCAAATATTGTAAAAATTAAGCAAGGAAATAGCAAACATAAAATAACCAAAGCATACAAACTTGGGTAGATACAATAGGTGTGATCATGTTCTACTTCATAAAGAGATGAGTTAATAGATAAATAAAAGTAACTAGACTTTTTAGAAGTTAATAAAACTTTGCCTGTTATTTCTTAGCAATATAAAATATATGGTTTTCTAACAAAAACGTTTATCCTAAAAAAATTAAAATAAATTTCAGGGTACTCATAAGGTTATACTTACTTTTCCACTGAAGGAAAAGCTGGTTGTTGTAGTTGTAGTTGTTTGTTTGTTTTAGTCTCCTCCTAGTTTTTATTATTATAATGTGGAATGAGGAATGTTAGATTGAAAAGTGAATTATTTTATAGACAAAAATCATTACTTGATTCACCTCCTGGTACAGCAGATGGAACTCCTGAAAACATGCCCTTTTGCCTTACGGAAGAGTAACAGTTATGCTTACGTCTGAAACATACTTGGTGGTGGCCCTAAATAGTGACACCATAGTAAACATTTTGAATATTTGCAATTAATTTTTATAGTCATAGGGCTCCAAAAGGCACTGCTGGTATCTTAACAGGTATTTCAATAAAGCTAAAAGTTGCCTGACTGTTTAAAAATATTAACAAGTCACAAAACATGGCAGAAGTATTATCCTCAAATATTATTTTTTTCCATATGCTCCTGATTTCAGACATGACAAGTTATTTTTTCAAAATTTTTTATAAAAGATTTTATTTATTTATTTGAGAGAGATCACAAGTAGGCAGAGTGAGGCAGAGAGAGAGGAGGAAGCAGGCTGCCTGCTGAGCTGAGAGCCTGATGTGGGACTCGATCCCAGGATCCTGGGATCATGACCTGAGCTGAAGGCAGAGGCTTTAAACCACTGAGCCACCCAGGCGCCCCCATGACAAATTATTTTTGATAGATATATATACAATGTATTTTCCAGTTATAAGAAAAATGGTTCTGCTATTTTTAACCTTTATTTTTAAATTACATATTTTTTAAATTAAAATTTTATTTTTTAATGTTTTAATTTTCTTTTCTTTTTTTATTAAGATTATATTTATTTATTTGACAGACAGAGATCACAAGTAGGCAGAGAGGCAGGCAGAGAGAGAGAGAGAGAGGGAAGTAGGCATCCTGCGGAGCAGAGAGCCCAATGCGGGGCTCGATCCCAGGACCCTGAGATCATGAACGAAGCCGAGGGCAGCGGCCCAACCCACTGAGCCACCCAGGAGCCCCAATGTTTTACTTTTCAATATACTTCTTAGAATATAAAACCTATTCCATTTTGTAAGAAGTTTACCACTTAAAATATGGTAATTTTCTCATTGTGTCTTCCCCTCACATTGCTTTATTTTGAATAAAAAATTCACAATAAACATAACTGATGCTTTCCTTCTGATGGTCCCTCTGTTGGTCATATTGTATATGAGCCATGACAATTAGTTTTACAAAATTTATTGATGTTTGTTGATATGTTTTATCATAACTAATTTTCCCTCCCTTCTCTAGATTCCCCAGCTTCCAGACAGGTGGACACTTCAATAAACCATACCCAAGGGATGTATCAAGTACTTCTTAGACATTCTCTCAGATCCTTGAGGTCTCATTTTGCCTAGGGATTTGCAATAGGTTCTGCCAGAGGCACCACTGTGACAACTGATGTCCATGGTCTATCTCCTGCTAAGCTCAAGAGGTCACTGGTTTCCAAGTTTATCTAAACAATTAATGCATTCCAGCAAGTTCTTTTTTTTAATATTAACAAACTTATTTTAAAGTTTATATGGAGAGGCAAAGACTCACAATAGTCAACATAGTGTTGAAGGAGAACAAAGACTGAGGACTGACTTCAAAGTTTACCATAATGATGGGGCGCCTGGGTGGCTCATTGGGTTAAGCCTCTACCTTCGGCTCAGATCATGATCCCAGGGGCCTGGGATCGAGTCCCGCATTGGGCTCTCTGCTCAGCAGGGAGCCTGCTTCTCCTCATCTTTCTCTCTGTCTCTCTGCCTATTTGTGATCTCTCTCACTGCTAAATAAATAAATAAAATCTTTTTAAAAAGTATACCATAACGATAATTGTAAGCAAGATATTGTAATACCACAGAAAGACTAGATTAAAGGAACAGAATATATATTATCAATTATATTTTATATTTAATATAAAAGCAAAAGCAATACAAGAGAGCAAAATACAATCTTTTAAACAAATGTTTCTGGAGTAATGGTGAAGCTAAATGTGAAAATATAAAATAAAAATAAAATAAAATAAAATAAATCCCCTTCCTCCCAATTCAGGATTATCTGGGGAAGGAAGAGGAGCTGGATATTAGATCAGCAAATGACAATGATTTAGTCAGTCATGACTATGTCCTGAAGCCTCCACAGAAAATCTGAAAGGACTGGGTTCAGAAAGCTTTAAGTTTGTTAAATGTATGAAAAGGCAGGAAGAGTGGCAGTCATACAGAAGGTAATAGAAGCTCTGTGCACATTCTCCATAACTTGCCCTGTGCACTTCTTTATCTATCTATTGATTTAAATCTTCTATTATATCTTTTAATAAGCTGGCAAACATAAATTAAGTATTTTTCTGAGTTTTGTGAGTCCCTGTAGCAAATTAAAAGAACATAAGAAGTAGGCCACTGGGACCTCCAACCTGTAGTTGCTCAGTCACAAGCACAGGTAATAACCTGGGGCCTACAGTGAGACTGGCATCTAAGGTGGGGTTGGAGATAGTCTTGGAGGACTGATCCCTTAACTGATGAAATCTTACGCAATGTTCAGGTAGATAGTGTCAGAATTTAGTTGAATTCTTGGAGATCCTGCTGTTGTCTGAAAATTATTTGTCATTGTTGTTATGATGTCCTAAAACCCAAAAAGATATAGCTACCTCAAAATAAGAATAAGGTAATAAAGCTATTACCTTATATATAATAAGTGAGCATATCAGGGATTTAAAATATACCCAATAAATAGTGTAAGGAAATAAGGAAAGAGTTTGAAATAAAAACAAGAATAAGAGCCTAGTGGTACTAATAGATTAAATATATGTAATCTAGTTGAATTTGAATACAATGGATAGAATATGTAATGGATTCAATAGAGATAAGAAGTCACTTAAGGATATAGTCATCTGGATACCAGCAAACCATTAAAATTATCAATATAAAAGAGGTGTAAGATGTAGGTGATGTGTGTGGAACAAAAGCTAGAGAAAAAATTAGATTTCCTTACTACTCATAGCATGTTGACAAGTCCTTGAAGTTCCTCTGGGGACTCAGCTGCTTCAATGTGGACACGTCCACTCAGGGCAAAAAGCATTCTTAGTCCACCCCCCAGGATACTGAAAATCTACTTTCACATGGAAAACTTACTTTGGAAACTACGTTATCTCTACTCCCCATCCCTTCCATCAAGATATACATTGGCAATCATCTCCCAAGCATATACCCACGGATACACATCAGAAGAGTCTCTTCCCTGAGTTTTTACTAAATAGTAATAAATGACCTTTCCCTAACAATAGCTAGCCCCCTCAAGGTCCTAGAAACCTTGTTTATAAAATACCTTGGAAGCTTGTGCTATCCCTAACCTCCTCCCAAATTGAAAGTATATAATTAGCCACTCTTCATGACCCCTCTCTCTCTATATACTCCAAATAAATAAATAAATATTTTTTAAATAAAATAAAAGAAATGACTTTTTCTAAATGAAAGAAGAAAAAAGGAAAGAAATATTTGAATACTAATGTACATCTATTTCTCAAGCATAAAATAGTCAAGACACTGGATTAAAACTTACAAACAAGAAAAGAAAGAAAATACTCATAACTATAGTTGACTCTATGAATCCCAAACTAGGGCATACATACCAAAGACAAAAAAAAATCATAAGTGTTAGAGAGAAAAAAAATTAATTCATTAATAAGGAAACAAGAATCAGACTGACAGAAAATTTTTAAATAACATCAGATATAAAAAAGAATGAAGTAATAGCTTTATTACCTTGAAAAAAATAATCACAAATGTAAACATTTAGATCCTTATAAAATGTCATTGGAATAGGAAGGCATAATAAAAAAAATATTTTCAGGAATACAGACCACAGATAATTTGCCTTAATTTGTGTAGGCAGCACTTAAATACGAATATTATTTTAACAGTTAAAATGTACTCTATGACCTATGGGGTGGGGGAAAAGAGGATGACCAAGTCATCTTGAAATAATTCAGTTTTATGAAAAAAGTAAAAAGATCGAAAAAAAGACTTGAAGAAAAGAGAGATAAAACATATGCATAATAAAAATAAATAAATAAATGAACACCTGGAGTGCCTGGGTGACTTAGTCGGTTCAAGTGTCTGCCTTCAGCTCAGGTCATGATCCCAGGGTCCTGGTATTGAGCCCTGCATCAGGCTCCCTGCTCAGTGGAGAGTCTGCTTCTCCCTCCCATTGAGAAAAAAAAATTTGACTTATTTATTTGAGAGAGATAATCTTTAAATTTTACTTATTTATTTGAGAGAGAGTGAGAAAAGAAAAACATGCACACAGCAGAGGGAATAACAGAGGGAGAGGGAGAAGCACCCCACTGAGCAGGAACCCCCTGCAGGGCTCTATCCCAGGACTCGGGTATTATGCCCTAAGCTATAGGTAGATACTTAATTGAGCCACTCCGGTACACCAATGAATACAATCTTTAAAAATAATAATAATAATAATAATAATAATAATAATAAAGAAATAATATTTCAGATAGTATGATTTTTTTAATGTAAGACTTGGTATAAAAACAGGATGACATATTGTCTAATTATAGCAAAAGACTTTGATAAGTTTAGATGCAGTAGTACGTAAAAAATTTAACTTCTTTCATTAACTGATAATTTAATTAGATTAAATTAAGAGACATCACAATTTAGAGAATCTAATAGTCCTGATCTATTAATAAATGTAGCCATCCTGACCCCAAAACAATAGTCTTCAGTAAGTATATAAGCATAAGTTGAACATTTACACAAACAGGCCATTATTTAGGCCAGAAGTATATGCCAATCAATTCCTAGAGTTAAATATCAGGCTATATTTTCCAAGAATAAGGCAATAAAATTAGAAAACAATGACCAAAATATTAAATTCATATAATTGGAAGTTAACTTCATACCTAAAAAGAAATAATACAGCTAATTCAGAAATTTTTAGAATTACTGTACTATGGTAATATCAACTCTCAAAATGAGTAATGGACAGGTGGGGCTAGGGAGGAAGAGATCCATAGGGAACTTTGTGAACAGGCTCTCAGAAATCCCCAAAATGTGGTGTGGGAAAAACAGAGTAAAGAGATAAATTGGACCACCCTACCCCAGGGAAGAGCACCCTGATCTAGGCATGTGGGATGGAGGACCACACTGCCCTAAGTGTATGGGGTGGGTCATGTGGGGTGGGTGTCTCTATGATAATCACCTGTAACCAAAAAAGAATAATCAGACACTGAAGGAGTTATTGATAGAGATGTTAAAAGGATTAAAGTTGCCTGGTTACCTTTGTATAAAAAATAAACCCTGAAGGCACTCATTGTTAACTGTGTGGGGACCCCTCTCAGTTGTGAGAGCTTTTTCTGTATATTCACTTGATAAACTTCTGTCACTTACTCACTCTCCATTGCCCACGAGATTCCTTCTTTGACTCCATTCCTTCTTTGACTCCTTCTTCTTGTCCAAGAGACAAGAACCTAGCTCTCCCACATCATTCCCTAGAGTTAAGTATCAGGCTATATTTTCCAATGATAAGGCAATAAAACTAGAATATAATGACCAAAATATTAAGTCCATGTAACTGGAAGTTAACTTGATACCTAAAAAGAAATAATACAGCTAATTCAGAAATATTTAGAATTACTGTACTATGGTACTATCATTTGTGAAAATAAGTGACAATAATTAAAGGTATTAAGGAAATCTAAAGGTTTAATTGTATTAATTCAAAAGGAAAACAAAACAATACAACAGAAACACCAAAGCATAAAAGAACAAAACAAAACAAAAAGAATATAAAGGCAAAACCTAAGAACGACAGCAGTAATAACAAAATATTATAGAAACAGACAAATTTTTGGAATAGATTAATAAAAAAGATTTGACCAATGAGTACTGGTCAGGAATACTCAGAGATGATGAAGATAAAATAAAATACTAAATGAAATGTATAAAAACTAAAGTATAGACCTAAGAGACTAATTAAAAATGCTTCTAGAAAAAGAGTCTAATTTTAAGACAATGAAATTAATAGCACCATAGAGAAAAGTGTATTTGTGACATAGGGGATCAATTAGAGATGATAAAGTATTTCCTTCAATATCAAAGATAACAATTAGACTCACTGGGTCAGTCAGCTAAGCCTCTGCCTTTACCTCAGATCATGATCCCAAGGCCCTGAGACTGAGCTTGACTCCCTGCTTGGTGGGGAACCTGCTTCTTCTTTTCCCTCTCCCTCTGCAGCTTCCCCTACTTGTGCTTGTCCTCTCTCTCTCTCTCTCTCTAAATGAAATTTTAAAAGTTAAAAAAATTAAGAAATAAGCATCAAAGATTAATCCATAAGGTAAACATATTTATTAAAGTGATTAGTTAATTTATATTAAAATTAAATATTTCCTTGCAATTAAGTACAGTGTGGAGAAAAAGTTAATGGACAACTGACATAGGAATGAACAATACTTAAAATATTTAAAACCGACAAGGAATTATTAGATTTAGACTCCATGATGATCTCTATGTATGTGCATATAAAACACCTTAAAATACTTTGTAGTAATGTGCTACAGGAAATTAAAGAGACAGGGAGATAAAGGGGGGAAAAAATAGCTCAACTTGAAATGACTAGTTGGTTGCCACTGTGTTTTATTTACATTTCCCACCACTTTTTTGGTCAATGAAATTATTTTACATGTATCTATTATTATCTTGTAGGACATGTTACACTAATATCATTATTATTGAAGTTGAGAATAAGAATATGATGCCTCATTTCATCATAATTGTTAAAAATGATCCCTGAAGCTGGTAAATGCAGGAAGCCAGAAACAGAAATAATAATTAGCACGAGTTCAAAAGTTTGTCCACCTGGAACCTGTAAGAAAATCCAACTAGATCCTGAAAATAATGAGTGATTTGAGGAAACTGGACAGGGATATAGATTTCCAGATGCTTTTTACTTATAATGGCAATAGCAACTTGGACAATGTAATAGCAAAAAATCTATTAATTGGCAGTAGGAAAATTATTTAAAAATATAAACCATAAGCCAATGAACTTGGGAAAATTATGAAGAATCTACATAAACATAAAAAGAAACAATATGTATTTGCCAAGGCACATTCACATTTTAAAAAATAAGTTGAAAGGGGAACAATATGCCATAATACATATGTCAATGTTTTTCATAGGAGTTTAGTATAAAAAATAAACATTTTAAATAATTTATTTGGAAAATGATATCACATATCTGAAAAACTTGGAAGAAGAAATGGATAACCATGACTAAACAAATGTAGCAGAAAAATGATTTATAATAATAGATAAAAGCTATTAAAAATGCAGTGAATATTGGCCAAAGCTTAGAAAAATCGTTAAAATATAAAATGTAAAATGAATTCATAAATGAAAAATAGAATCCCATTAAATCTAATTTGGAAAGAACTAATAATTTTTTTTTGCCTGAATCTGCTCTGCCTTTCATTAGGTGGGACACTGACCAAGCCCACTCAGCTCCTCTCTCATGCCCAGTAATAGTAAAGTCAGGGACAGTAATTACTTCTGGGATGAATTTTAACCACTGTGGATAGGATGCAGAAGCCAGTGGGTTAAACAGATTCTTTCTTGTTTCAGGAAAATTATTCTGAGATGTATTCTGTGCCTTAGGATTGATGTTCAGTTGTCCACAAGCATAATCCACCCAGTCTGAATTCATATATGTTTCTCCTGGACCACTTAGCTCTTCTCATTCTCTCCTCTTCCATGTGATCAAATCCCAAAATAATTATTTAGGTTGTGTATGCAGGTCCTGATTTTGAAGGGACACTGTTACAGAAAGAGATGAAAATAAAGATACAGGGAAAAAATGGTGCACTTGGGTGACTCAATTAGATAAGCATCTGACTCTTGATTTCAGCTCAGGTTGTTATCTCAGGGCGATGAGATGAAGCCCCTCTAGGCTCTGTGCTGGGCAAGGAGGTTGCTTAAGATTCTCTCTTCTTATCCATTTCCTTTCACCCCTCACCTCCCACGCTGTCTTTCTCTTAAATAATAAGCACTGCTGAACTATCTTAGATTCTGTACCTTCTCTCCAGCCATGAACCTATCACTGTCTTTAACTCTTGAAAACATCATTAGACAAATTAATGTGGTGAAGGAAGCAATATGAGAAAGCCTATTAATCTGATGAGCATGGAACTGAACAAACCCTATAGATACTTTCCCTTTGACTTCTAGCCTATCAATACCTACAGTGAGTCACATACACTCAAGATTATTGTTTTTATTGTATACTTCATATATTCATTAATTTTTGACTCGTTATCATTTTGTTGAAGTGTTAAACTATGGTAATAAACAAACTTTTAATTAACTTTTCCTCCTATGATACAAATATAACTTGCACTTGAGCTTTAGCTAATTTTATGTTCTAAAATTGCCAAAACAAAATGATCAAGGTTTCTAGATTATTTACTGTACTTTATACTATATAATATTGTTCTATCTCTTCTGTATAAAGAAAATGAATGCTTAGGGCTCTTGGGTGACTCAGTGCATTAAAGCCTCTGCCTTCTGCTCAGGTCATGATCCCAGAGTCCTGGGCTAGAGCCCCACATCAGGCTCTCTGCTCAGCAGGGACCCTGCTTCCCTTCCTTTCTCTCTGCCTGCTTCTCTGTCTACTTGTGATCTCTGTCTGTCAAATAAATAAATAAAATCTTAAAAAAATAAAATGAATGCTTGATAACTAAATGAATGCTTTACTGAACAAATTAAATATGGCAATAGCATTTTATTTTATCATGCTTTACATATTAAACTATAATATTATATCACTGGTCTACAAATAATCTACTCACATAGTCATTTGGAAGCTTTTAGCAAAAGAATTCTTCCTCCTGATTGTAGTATAAAATCCACAGAAATATACAGAAGACTCCTAGGATAGAAAGTTAAATCCAGTTATCCGTGATGCCTTGAGTAGGACCTGGCCTATGTATGTCCTGGGATGCACTAGTAACTGTTACATGTGATAGGATTATATTTAATATATACAGTTTCATTTACTTCACAAAGGAGATATAAATTTGAGAATAAAATATTAGATGAATCTATAAAGTCTATATCTATTTGTAACCAATGTGGTAGAATTAAGATGTTAATTTGAAAAAAAATTTCATTGAACACAAACACATATTCAATTGTTTATATATATATAAACAGCATTATTTATTTATGTAAATAAATGCATTGTCAGTAAAATCCATTTAGTTATCAATCATAAGGGTAATTTTAAGTACTAAGAATAAGAAATATGTGAAAAGATAAGTGTTCAAGAGTGCAGTTTGTGGTAATTAATACAATATGATAGGCTCATAAAAAAGATATATTACTTGAACTTAAGAGCTTCTATAATTATGCGATGACCACTTGAAATTTGTAGTTAGTCTTGCTGCAGTTTTTCCTTGCACTTACTGCCCTTCCCCAGAAGTTCATTAAGAATTTCTGTGAATGTCCTTATGTTTAATCTCATTCATGGATTCCACTGCTGCTCACAAAACAAAGCCAGAAAGAGAGGTAACTCTATGTGGCACTCCATCCACAAGCAATACATTCATAAATAATTAAAAAGCTCTCTACTTCATTTGTTACCCATTCAGCTGATGAGTTAAATGAGTAACTGAGGCCATTTTATCAGCACGTTTAATAGAATGCGACTCAGAAACTTCACAGTGTTATTTAAGAAGAAATGTTCATGTGTTAAGGTTTTTATTTTTTTTAAATCAACAAAATAATTTTCAAATATTAAAAGCAAATGTCTCCTTTCCTCCAAGTTTCCTTGCTATGTCAAAGTTATAAATAAATACATTACAATCATATTTTGAGTAGTAGATAAAAACAAATGTTTTGAAACTGTCTGTGGGTTGAGTGTCTGGGTTAACTTGTATAAATATCTGAACTCAATGTATTTAGACTTTATTAGATGTTTTTTTTTAGACTATTTAAAAATACATGCTCATATAATGACTTAACATTGTTTTATTCATTTTAATAAATTTATTATTTTATTTAATTACATTTAGATATTTATTTATTAAATTAATGATTTAATATTTAATAATCTAAATTTGAAATATTTTAAATTCTAAAAATATTTATTTAATTAAATTGAGATATTTAATATAAATATTTAATAAATTATTTAATCATTATTATAATTATGCAATACATTATGTATTGTGTAATAATTGCATTTTAATAAATAAATAAATGTATTATTTACATTATTTTATTTTATTTTATTTAGTTGACAAAGAGATGGAGAACGCAAGCAAAGGGAGCTGCAGGCAGAGGGAGAGGGAGAAGTAGGCTCCCAGCTGAGCAGAAAGTTCAACCTGGGGTTCCATCCCACGACCCTGGGATCACCACCTGAGTCGAAGGCAGATGCTTAACTGACTGAGCCATCCAGATGCCCAAAGCTTTGTATTCTTAGCTTCTAAATATTGATGCTGCTTCATCTCTGGAGTTAGTAAATTGATGTTGAGAATTCATATCAAAGAGCTGATAGTAGCTGTTAAACAGAAACATGTAATTTAGGGGGAAAAAAAAGAACAGAAGGAAGAGAAAGGCCAAAAGTCAAAAGCATATTAATATAAAATTTAATTAGGTAAATAAAGCTGATATTCCTAAAGGGGGCTAAAAAAGAGCTGCAAAGAGCTGATAGGATTAGGAAAATTGTCCACTCCTGGTCATTTCATAATTTTAAACTATTCCTTATTAATAAGTATACTTAGTTCCAGAAACACAACCACATAAGGACATTTCCACCACGTTTCCTCTAACAGCATTTACAAATTAGACGTTCAAACAATATAGTTCGTTACATGTTGCATCTGTATCTTAAAGTTTAAACACTTTCTGTGACACATTTTCTAACAATTAATATATATAATATATAGAAACCTTATCCCTAAATGGAAAATATATATATATATATATATATGAACCTTATCCCTAAATGAAACCTTTCTTTGTTTATTAGCTTAAATAGGTAAATTAGCAACAACAACAACAAACAGCTAATATTATAGAGGTAGGAACAATTTACCTTTTCATTCATTGCTATTTTCTAAAAATTCCCATTTTATTTTTTTCTCAAGTCTGTCATAATAATTTTCTAAATCTCCTGCCTTATTCAATTTTTTTCTTTTAGTGGAAATCTCTATTTCATATTTATTTTCTCTTCCTCCACTCTTTGCTCTAATAATTCAATGTATTATTAGATTTTCTGTTTTTCCCTTTATCCAGATATATCTTTTCTTTCTTTCTTTCTTTTTTAAATAATTTGATTTCCTGGCATTTTACATCAGTACATGCTTTCTTATGGATGTTAGAAATATCTGTGGAACTACTAGAACAATAAAATTTTTACCTTTAAGAAGTTTACAGTCTAGAGTGCCTGGGTGGCTCATTTGGTTAAGTGTCTTCCTTCAGCTTAGGTCATGATGCCAGGGTACTAGGATCCAGTCCTTCATCAGCTGCCTGCTCAACAAGGAGTCTGGTTCTTCCTCTCCCTCTGCCCCTCCCCGCCCACTCTCTCTCTCTCTCTAATAAATAAATAAAATCTTAAAAAATAAAGACTTACTGAAATCTGAGACTGAATTACTAAATTCAGTCTTAATATAAGACAGCTAAACAAAGCAATGATCACAACTGGAAAATTTAGTCAGATCATGGTTTAACAATTTTGGTTGACACAGGACCTCTTTCAGTAACAACTTTCCCTAAATATCAATTTCTTTTTAAGGCAAAAATTTTGACAAGAAATTCAGATCCTTCTCATCATTTTCATATCAATTTAATGTGACATCCTTGGAGTATATAATCAAATATGTAATTATTCTATCTGTTGCCTTGTATATTGCCTGTATCTTTTTCAGACTCAAAGTTCCATTGAGGTAGATTTTTTTTGTTTTTTTTTTAAAGCAGATATTTTTAAACTGTTTGATATATACAAGATGCTTAATAAGTGTTTACAAAACCTAAGTATTTGAGAAGCCTTAACAGGCTTTAAAATAATGTAGGTGATATTAGTACTCATATCAAACAATTTGTAGGATTCAGTCATGTAAATAACAACATTTCTCAGAGACAGAGAAACATACAAATGATCTGGGTCCAGTAGGATAATGCTAGCATGTGTTGTGAATTCTCTTATATGACCTTATTCTTGCAAGAATTGGTTTTGTGGCAGAAAAAAAGGTATCACCATCATATACTTTATTATTTAAAGAGATTTATGGAAGTTGTTAATTTCTTACACTATCCCTTTGTTTCAGCGTGGTAATGGTGAGAGGAAAGTAGGCAATTTAGGCAGCAGCAAAAATCTCCTACAAGGCACTATATAATAAGGCTTGTTCTAGATCATGGGTCTGTCCAAAGGGGAATATTAAGGAGTAGGATGATTGATGGATTCATTGTGGACGTATAACTATAAGATTAATACTGTAATGCCCCAATAATGGGTCTATGATTAAAGGAGCAAGACTGATGTAAAGCGAAGGTCAAGCAAAGCTTTATTTCATGCCAAGCATCAAGAATCTAACCAAATGTCCGGGGCCACACCTCTTACGAGATAAGGCAACCCTTTGCTGTTTCACAGTCTCGCTTTTAAGGGCAAAGGCCATGCGGTCAGGCCTGGCCACGCACAGGTGACCAATGAGATTTTAACCCACACAGGAAACTCCACAGTGAGGCTAGGTGACCAATTGAGGTACAATTTACCCTAGTATAGACATTTGACCCAGCCTATTACACCTTGATTAGGATTGGTGCCAAAAAGGTTCCCAAAGGGCGGAGGAGTGGGGCATACTCCTTAGTATCTAGGGAGACAGTATGTACCCCACCCCCCCACCCCCTGCTGATTGATGTCTCCACCTGGCCTGACCCACCCTTGTATATGGGCTTTGTTGCCTGGAGCTGATTTCCAGGACTTGTTTTTAAGTGAATCCCCTGGGGGAAGGGGAGCAAGGACAGTTTGAGGGTTAACCTCAATGAAAGCCTCTTGCTAAAATATAAAATTATAAAATAGGTCCTTACATTACAACAACTCAGTAGGGAAAGTCCCAGTGTGGTGATAAAAGACGTGATGTAACTTGCATTGAACGTTTTATTTTTAAAACGTGTAAGTTGTATTTTTCCCTGCCATGACATCATACTTTATCTTCATCTCTGTCTACTAGTTTAAAACTAGTTAAACAAACTCAACAATTTTTTTAAAAGTATTTTATTTATTTATTTGAGAGCAAAAGCCAGAGAGAAGAGAAAGAGAGAGAGAGCATGAGCAATATGGGGCTCGATCCCAGGACTCTTGAGATCATGATCTGAGCCAAAGGCAGACACTTAACTGACTGAGCAAATGAGACTCCCACAAACTCAACAATTTTATAAAATTTTTATTTGTTGGGGTGCCTGGCTGGATCAGTCAGTAAAACATGTAACTCTTGATCTTGGGGTTGTACGTTTGAAATCCACCTTGGGTGTATAGGTTTTTAAAAATAAAATCTTAAAAAAAATTTTTTTTTCATTTTTTATTTAAGCCATTGTATGGCAGTGTTGATCACTATATTGTACACCTGAAATAATATTAACCTTATTTTAACTAACTGGAATTTAAATAAAAACTTTAAAAATAAAATAAAAATAATAATCATAAAAATAAAAAAGAGGAAAAATTATTTGGCAGGCAATTTTCTTAATTGCATTATTATTTATTATTATCATAGTGTGTGTGTGTCAGTGGGAAGTGGCTGGTATTACAGTGAGTTCCATATCTGTGTTACACTGAGGTCCATGTGTGTAGTCAGTCTTTTTTTTTCTTTTAATTTATTTTCAGTGATCCAAAATTCATTGTTTATGCACCACACCCAGTGCTTCATGCAATAAATTCCCTCCTTAATACCCACCCCCGGGCTCATCCAACCACCTGCCACCCTCCTCTTCAAAACCCTCAGTTTGTTTCTCAGAGTCCACAGTCTCTCATGGTTTGTCTCTCCCTCTGATTTCCCCCAGCACACTTCTCTCCATCCCCCAGTGTCCTCCACGTTATTCCTTATGTATTGAGTCTTATAAAAACTTTTATTTCTGTCCCTATTCTGCTTTGCATATGCTTAACTTAGATGTTAAAATGTTATAAACCTCTCCTGCCTGGTCCATTTTCTCTCTCTGCTCTCATGGTTTCTCAAGCTCTCCCTGCCAATCCCACATGCCTTACAATATCTGGATATGACTAATCTCTTCCTCAGATACTTTATTCTACTCTGCCATATGGTTGCCTTTCCCTCTTCTGTACCATAACTTCTATCCCCTGCATTTGTGCTTTAACAATACCTAATTCTTTTCACTACATCTGTATCTTTGAGGTCAATACTCAGTAGTGCAATCACTGGGTCATAGGCTAGCTCTATTTTACTGGAAAGAAAGGCCATATGCACCCCAGTGTTCATAGCAGAAATGTCCACAATAGCCATTCTGTTGAAAGAGCCAAGATCCCCTTCAACAAACAAACGGATAAAGAAGATGTGATCTATGGATACAATGGAATATCACTCAGCCATCAGAAAGGATGAATACCCAACTTTTGCATCAACATGGATGGGACTGGAGGAGATTATGCTAAGTGAAATAAGTCAAGCAGAGAAATTCAATCATAATATGGTTTCACTTATTTGTGGAACCTAGGAATAGCATGGAAAACATTAGGAGAAGGAAAGGAAAAATGAAGTGGGGGAATTGGAGGGGGAAATGAAACATGAAAAACTATGGACTCCAAGAAACAAACTGAGGGTTTTAAATATGAGATGGATGTGGGGATGGGTGAGCCTAGTGATGGATATTATGGAGGGCACATATTGCATGGGGCACTGGGTGTTTTACACAAACAATGAATCATGGAACACTACTTCAAAAACTAATGATATATTGTATGGTAACTAACATAACATAATTTTAAAAAAAAGGAGGGGGACAATACCTAACAATCTTTGCTAGTTTCTTGTTTACCTCCTTTTAAGAGTAAGCTCATTGGTGGCTTTTTGTTTGTTTGTTTGTTTGTTTTGTCTCAACTAAAACAATAAAAATAATACACATTATTTTGAAAACATTTTGAACAGTCCACAATGTCCACAATGTCCACAATGTCCACAATGTCTCATCTCTTCTTCCACCTAACAAGGCTAAGTTGAAAAACCATTTATCTGGGAAAAGATCATTCTCCTGCTGTCTTGTGTAAGATTTTGGCTTTAGCTTAGATTATCCTTTCTTTCCTTTTCTGAAAATAAGTTGAAAATATTAATAGCCTCAGTTTCTTCTTCCAAAATATGACTGCTTCTTTACCAAGTGCAAAAGCAACCCATTTTGACCATAGTAAACAGCTTGGACCTACTTTTTTGGCTCACTGTTTTAGTGAGACAAGTGGAGTGAAGATGACACACCATTTCCAAATGTATTAATAATTGGTAGACCATACTTCTAAATTGAAGTTTTGTTGCCATTAAACTACGACCAGACTTGCTATAATTACAGAGGTAAATTCTTTATATTTACTATATTTGAAATTACCATATAATACCAAAATAAAATTATGATTATGTGAAGAGTCTGTAATATTAAGAAGATGACTATGAAATTTTTGCTTATCTAAATGAAATTTCCCATTTTATAATCTTGTATAAGTTTCCGTTGTCATTTCCTATTTAAAATCTATTAGAACTGCAGAGAGAGAGGGGGAAGCAGGCTCCCTGCTGAACAGAGAGCCTGATGCGGAGCTCGATCCCAGGACCCTGAGATCATGGCCTGAGTTGAAGGCAGAGGCTTAACCCACTGAGCCACCCAGGCGCCCCAGGGCCCAGGTTTTGATGGCTTCTTTCCTCAATCTTATAAAACCTATTTGAACTCTACTGGTCCCTTGTAATTTTAACCTTCCAGTATTCAATACACCTGATCCATGTAATATCCTATAGTATTTTTGTCAAATGAAGACTCTCAAAGTGTGTTTCTTGGGAGACCCTTTTCAATTGGTTGCTTACATTTCTGCATTTATTATTTGTTCTAGACCATCCTTTGAAGATGGTTGTATTGAATAGACTTGGAAGACAGAAATAGTATCTTTTTTTTTAACTTAACCTGTTGTATTTGCAAATATTATCTGCCTCTGTTTTGATTCTTCTTGTGGGAACTGAGGCTCAGAACTGATATATAACTCCCACCCCTACACACACACACACACACACACACACTCACACACACAAATACGGTTAATATTCTGGCTACCTCTATTTCTGTGAATAATAAACTATATTATTTCTGAACCAAGAGTCTGCGTCTTCTATCAACACCCAAGAAACCACAGCAGACTCATACACAGCTTTCAAATAAGGGAAAATAATCTCAGATGCTTTATATTTTTTGATAGTGTTACCTACTTCTGAAAATATGACTGAACACGTATAAAGCTGGAGCCATGACCATTTAGAGCTTCTTCTGTGGAAGAACTATGCATTCACTAGTAAACAAAAGTAGTTTCATCTTTTTTTTTTCCCTCCTGGACACCATTCCCTCTCTCACACTGTTGCTCAAATTGGATGGAGTCTAAGGTCCTTTGAGGAAATTTTTTTTAATGACTCAAAATAAAATAGGAAGAGTGTACAGTGTTAAAAATAATTCTAGATAAACGGTATAAAATCATGCCAGAAAGGATAGTAATTTTATCTAACAACTGCTTGTTCACCCATTTATTTGTTCATTAACTAATCTCCAAATTCCTGACTAAATCCCTTTTGTAAACCAGAATGTGAGCTAAAGACTGGGTATTTTAAAAAACTTTTCATTTGAAATCCAGTTAGTTAACATACATGGTTGTATTAGTTTCATGTGTACAATATAACATATAACACTCAGTGCTCATCATGACAAGTGCCCTAATTAACCCCCATCACTTATTTAATCCATCACTCCTTCCAGATCCCCTCAAGTAACCATCAGTTTGTTCTCCATAATGAAATGTCTGTTTCTTGCTTTGTTTCTCTTTCTAGGTCTTATTATTTTCCCCTTTGCTTGTTTGTTTTGTTTCTTTTATTCCATATATGAGTAAAGGTATTTGTCTTTCTCTGACTGACTTATTTCACTTTTAGCATTATACTCTCTAGTTCCATCCATGTTATTGCAAATGGCAAGATTTCAGTCTTTTTTATGGCTGAATAATATTCCATTGTATATACATACCACTTATTCTTTATTCATTCATCAATTGATGGATACTTGGGCTCTTTCCATATCTTAGCTTTATAAATAATGCTGCTATGAACATAGGAGTGCTAGTATCCCTTTGAATAAGTTTTCTTATATTCATTGTGTAAATACACACCAACAGGATTGTTGGATCACAAAGGTCTTCTATTTTTAAATTTTATGGAAATTCCATACTGTTTTCCAGTATGGATGTATCAGTATGCATTACCACCAACAGTTCACAAATTGTTACATTTTCTTTTTTTTTTAAGATTTTATTCATTTGACAGAGAGAGATCACAAGTAGAGAGAGAGAGAAGAGGGAGCAGGCTCCACGCCTGGCAGAGCGCCCGATGTGGAACTTGATCCCAGGACCCTAAGATCATGACCTGAGCTGAAGGCAGAGGCTTAACCCACTGAGCCACCCAGGCAGCCCCCACAAGTGTTACTTTTTCACATCCTCTCCAACACCTTTTGTTTCTTGTAGTGTTGATTTTAGCCATTCTGACAGGTGTGAGGTGGTATCTCTTTCTAGTTTTGCTTTGCAATTTCCTGATGATACATGATGATGGACATCTTTTCATGTATCTACTGAACATTTGAATGTGTAATTTGGGGAAACACTTGTTCATCTCTTCTATCCATGTTTTTATTGGATTATTTGTTTTTGGATGTTGACTAAAAACTGGCTATTAAGTAACACAAAATACAGGTTTCCTTGAGCTTAAATTTTATTTGCATGAGTATCATTAACAGGAAAAAATATGCATATGTGAATGTACAAGTGTGTTTATGTATACATCTATCTATCTATCCTCTATCCCCTGTCTTCTAATTGTGGTAAATCCTGTAAGATGGGGAATGGGATAGTCTGAAGAAACATGCTGCTGGATATGTTGGGTAAGCAAATTTAATTGCACTCAGATGCATTGGATATAAGGGAATCACTCAAATGAGTTATTTAATATTATATAGAAAAAAAATTAAAATTTTATGTAGTTGAAAATAATAGGTAGTTAAAATAATTTTTGTTGTTTGCTGTTTCTGTGTCTTTTTTTGTTTATATATACTATGGTGTGAATGTTTATGTCTCCCAAAATCATATTATGAAATGTAACTCTGGAGGTGATAGTATTAAAACATAGGGGCCTTTGGGAGGTGATTAGGTCATAAGTGGGATTACAGTCCTTTTCAAGGAGACCCCAGAGAGTTCTCTTGCTTCATTCATCATGTACATTTACAGTGAGAAGATAGCCATCTATGAGGAAGTGGGCTCTCCCTGGATCTGCCCATTCCTTAATCTTGAACTTCTAAGTTCTAGAACTGTGAGAAATAAATTCCTGTTCTTTATAAGCTATTCAGTCTATATCATGTCCGTTATAGCAGCCTGCATGCAGAAGGACAATATGACCTAAAATGAGAGCAATAAATATAAAGTTTCAGTAAAGTCAGTTGGTACAATGTTTTTTTCCTTAGAGAAGACATGCTGCTTCATGTTAAACCCTGATATTGTATATGTTTCTTGAAGGGCCACTTCTTACTCCTTTGTATGTTTTCCACAAAGTCAAGGATGATGCCTTACATGAAGGTAATATTTTATAAATACTGTTGGAAATATATACTTCTCTAAAATCTTATTTTGCCTACAGATTACTTGGATCCACTTTGCCTTGTGTAGAATATTTGAAATATATTAAGAACAGAATGTCTTCTCTAAATAACATTTAGAATCATCATTAGTTTATGACTCCTGACTCATTTGTTTATGAAGTGATACTTACTGCAAGAACACTGAAGTTTGTAATATAATTTTTGAATTAATCACCAAGCTAGTTTATTATAACTTATGAAAAAATAATTTCTCATGTTGGTTTAATTCTGCTCTTATGTTATGGTCATGAAATTTTCATTAAAATAAAGTAGAAAATAAAAGTAAATAATAAATGAAAAATAAAAAATAATAAATAAAAAATAAATGTAAAACTCTTGTGAAATGTTAAACTTTTCTTACTTATTTTGTTTTGCTTTTCCTCTACCATGCTGGCAAAGCTGTATTTTGCAGATAGATACAATTTTCTAGTTGCTAGGTTTGTTACTTTTGCTAAAATTTTCAAAATATAAGAAGTTGAATAGTCATGGATTGTTTACTAAACACCTTATCTACACATATAAAAATGAAAGAATGATGGTGACCTGGGTATTTCTAAAATTGTATTCTGTTTTTCCATATTATGTTTTACAATGTAATTAATAAAGATTCTGCATATATTAACACCCATCCCCTTCTATCTCATCTCTATGTTCATTACAGAGCATGTATGATTTCTATTCATTGCTATGTTGTGGTGAAGAGATTGTCGGAAGAAGTCCTATATTTATGCAGGTAGATCTTAAGCTACAGTGCTCTTGTTTATTTGCTTGTTCGTGATCAGTATGTCTGAAAGATGGTAACTATTGCATCAGGTATGACTATTAAAAAATATTACTGGTGCCTGATACACTGTGATGAAATAGGTGAGTCGATTTATAATTTGTTAATTAAATTAGAAAACAAATTCCTTTGGATTTTGCCCATTTTGCCCATTCCTTAATCTTGAACTTCTCAGAGGTTTTTTTTTTAAACGAATTCTTTGGGATGGTTTTTGTGTAATATATATCACATGCCTCAACCTTTAAATTTGAATGTAGAAAAGAGTTATCAGAATGAGCCTAGAAAATATTGTTATGAAATATTTTTGTTCTATTATTTTAACTTAGGAAATACTGGTAGTTATTTATATTAGCATTTCCTACTTTCCACATGCCCTTACAGATGAGATATAATGTTTTTCCTACTCTTTTTATCATGGTTGTTATATTCTTCATGATCAATAACAATCAATGAAAATTCATAACATTAATTTTCTTTGGGAAAGTGATATTTTAGCAAGAATCCATGACCAAAAATTTTAGCTGTTGTTCAGCTAAAAAATCACTTGCCATTCAATCCAAATTGTGAGTTTGATCGGTTACCGAACACTTTCTTTTATAATGCACCCCCGGTAATTTTACAGAGATTATTTTTTTCTTGCCAATTCTTGATTATTCTGTCTTTCAATGCAGAGAAAGCTAACTAATTTAAAATAAACTTCCATTAATTTTGATTGTTATAAACTTAAAATTGATTAATTTCCATATACAGAGTTTAAAATGTTCACAATTTACATTAAATATATATTCTGTGTTTACCTTGGAAAAATTATACTGAAAATTGAAATTAAAATGATGTATATAGCTTCAAGAAGCCGCCTGTCCCATTTCATCTTACTATATAAGTTGTGCTAGGTAATTTATAAAATCCCTACTGCATAACAAATCTATTTTTTGTTGGAATGGGTAGTAATGTTTGTTCTTATTTCTAAATAAGAGTTGGTCTATGAGTGCATCTGCAACTGTATTTTTCCTAAGTGGCTTCATGGTCTTGAACTGAAGAAGCTTAGAACATTAAACATCAAAATAATACATTTTGACATAATTGGACATCAAGGAAATGCAATTAAAATGACACTGAGATATCACTACACACGTATCAGAATGGCTAAAATAAAATATAATGACAAGACCAAAAGAAAAAAAATATACCATTTGATGATACACAATGGCAAGTTGTACAATCACTTAACCATCTCAGACTAGTGGAGTGTTAAATTTGTTTTTCTAAGCAATGTTTTGGGTCACTCACCAATTTTCAAGGATATAAAGTGCTATCATTTTACTTAAAAATGTGAAATTTGGTCAGATTTAAATTTCAATTTATGTTAAAACATTCTGTATTGTGTTAAACTTTGACATTTGTTCCCTCTGTTCAGTGAATAACACTATATCATATTCTGAAAAATACACTAATTTTCATTTTGAAAAATATCCCTTTTTCCTCTTATGGTAATTATTAATATGAATTAATAGTAGAATTTGATATGGTTCCATATGACCATAAATACTTTATTGTATATTATCAAATTTAATAATGAATATAATGTACTTCTTTGGACAATTTTTAAAGACCAGTCTACTCTTTAAAAAAAAAAATGGAGACGCACTTCTTTAGTTCACACAAATTTCATTTTATTATATATAACCTCAGATAAATTTCAACAAATCATAATTTATTAAAATTATATCTACTTAAAAATCTCATAGAAGTGTAAAACCATCAAAAATAAAAATAAACACACACAACACACACACATCACTCATGTATTGGCAAATCACAATTGCCGTAACAATACATTAGGCATTCCACAGTTAAGGGCTATCAAAATTTCCATCAGTGACAAAAAGATTTGTATCCAAATGGACTGATTTACCAGAATCCAAGAAAAAGTCTCCTAGGGTTTATTTAAAGATAAATATTTGAACAAATACTTCTTAAATTTAGGAAATTCAGAACATAAGGATTAAAGAATATTTGCAGTGCAGACTATATTCAATCCTTCCTTCAAAATGTGCCTTTGAGTACATAATTCTGTTTTCTCTATCTAAATTGAGCTGTCCTCCAAGGAAGTTTTCTAAAATGTGTGTCTCTGTGTGATAAATGTTCTAAGACCTAACATGCTTCATTGTATTTTTACTGTGCTCTCACATTTAATCAATAATTTGGCTTGATGTATAATATCTAGTTTCAAATATCTTTTCCATCTATACAAACACCCAGCTGTCTCCTTTATATGCTATTACTATTGAGAATTCTGCTGTCAGTATTATTCTTGTAAATTTTAGGTGATCTGTTCTTCTCTTGGGCATCATTTATGCTCTTCCCTGTTTTTGATATTCTTAAAACTCACCATAATATATATGAGTGGTTTTTTGTGTGTGTGGTTTTTGTTTTGTTTTGTTTCTGATTTCTCATGTTTGGCATCATTCTAAGTCTGGTATCTTTTATCTTTCTTTAATTCTCCAAAATTTATCTCAGTACGTATTTAAATATTTTCTTTTTTTTTTTCTCTTCTGCTGCATTTGGGCAGAAGTCATTAATTTGTTTGTTTGTTTGTTTTCCCCAACTCATTTATTCATTTTACAGCTATATTCATCTTAGTCTCCATTTATTGTATTCTTTATTTCAACAATTTTCACTTAATTTATATTCACAGTATAGTATCTTTCTTTTCTTTGTATATATATATATATCATTATTTTATCATATACTTTTAAGCTATTTTTAAATATTTTATTTATTTATTTGACAGTGAGAGATCACAAGTAGGCAGAGAGGCAGGCAGAGAGAGAGGACGGGAAGCAGGCTACTGGCTGAGCAGAAAGCCCGATGTGGGGCTTGATCCCAAGACCCTGAGATCATGACCTGAACCGAAGGCAGAGGCTTAACCCACTGAGCCACCCAGGCGCCCATTTTAAGCTATTTTTTAAAAGTACAGTCTATTTTTTTTAAGATTTTATTTATTTATTTATTTGACAGAGAGAGATCACAAGTAGACGGAGGGCAGGCAGAGAGAGAGAGAGAGGGAAGCAGACTCCCTGCTGAGCAGAGAGCCTGATGCAGGACTTGATCCCAGGACCCTGAGATCATGACCTGAGCTGAAGTCAGTGGCTTAATCCACTGAGCCACCTAGGTGCCCCTAAGCTATTTTTTAAATTCCTGTTCCAATAACACTTGGATTGCCATATAAAGTTAATCACATCATCTTTTTTAGGTAAGTAATTGTACTTTTTATGTGCATAGTTATTTTGGTCCAAGAGTTCAGCTCCTCTTAGGATCATCAAATCTCTGTAAAGTCTGGGTATGCTAGGATTTTGTAAGCAATAATAAAATACATTGAAACCTGGTAGCTTAATTATAATAATGTTTTCTTTCTCAATCATTCACAATAGCATTACATTCTGAGTAGCTTCCTTCTATTTTCCAGCTATAGTGTTTGGAAAAACTTGAATTGTGATATCACTGTGATAATATGAATTAGTCAAAGTTTTTCAGAGAATCGGGAAGAGAAAAAAAGGAAGATATTCTCTAGGGCCAACTCTAGAAGTGACTATTAAAACATCTGTCCAAATCCAATTGAACAAAACTCAGAAATGCCATCTCCAGTGAAATACAAAGAAGATTATATATAGTTCTGGGCACACACATCTCATTTGACCCAATGATTTGCATCAATGAAAGACTGAAGGCCAATCACCACTCCATGGGAGAGTTTAAAAATAAATTTACTAATGAGGCCAAGAATTCAGAATCACAAATACTTCAGAACTAATAATAACTGCCTTCACTTGATGTTATTCTATAAGATAAATCCTACGATCAAGTTTCAATTTTAAATTCTTACAATTTTAAATTCTTAAATCCTTATGAAGAAGCATCATTTGGAGGGAGCCATTTTCATAATTTATCATCCATCAGCCTATTTTTAAAGATTTTATTTATTTATTGGACACAGAGAGAGAGAGAGAGATCACAAGTAAGCAGAGAGCCAGGCAAGCAGGGAGGGAAGCAGGCTTCCTTTTGAGCAGAGCCCAATGTGGGGCTGAATCCCAGGACCCAGAGACCATGACTTGAGATGAAGGCAGAGGCTTAACCCACCACACACGTGATGAGAGAGTCACTCAGGTGCCCCTCATCCATCAGCCTTAATTTTTTGGAGGAAAATGTGTGGAGGAATAATGCCTTAGGGAGTTAATCTCTCTAAAGAATTTTCAAGTCTTTACCCCTTCAAGGTTTTTGCACAGTCCTGATAGCCTCTAAACATCCAGCTGATATCTACCATGACAGGCCTGTTAAAACCTGTCCTCAAACCAGGAATAGAGCTTGAAACATACCAGTCAAGAGCAACTTTGAGTCTTTTAAGGAATTTATCATCATTTCTTTGTTTTTGATTAATATCTGAAATAGTTCTATATTACACTTGCATAATTTCTCCAGAGCTGACTTTGAAGGAGGCATTCTGTTCCAGCTAGTTCCATATTTTGGCAAGAACTATAATTCTATATTAAAAAAACATATTTTAGGGCGCCTGGGTGGCTCAGTGGGTTAAAATCTCTGCCTTCGGCTCAGGTCATGATTCCAGGTTCCTGGGATTGAGTCCCACAATGGGCTCTCTTCTCAGCAGGAAGCCTGCTTCCATTCCTCTCTCTCTGCCTGCCTCTCTGCCTACCTGTGATCTCTGTCAAATAAATAAATAAAATTTAAAAAAAAAACATATTTTATACCAGTTATTCATGTTTATTAACTAAGATATCACAATACAAATAATACAAACAGTTGCTCTTTATTATTACCTTCAACCAAGATAAAAAAATGTCATATTTTCTCCGAAATTTTATATCATCTGATAGGTTAGGTATATATAAAATTAGATTTAAAGTTTTAAAAATATCAGCAAATATTTTCATTTAAATGCAAATTTGGAAAAAACCTACTTTTCCAAACATGACTTTTTATCCGATATATTTTTTAATTTTGTCGACAACCGATAAAATGTTTAGTGAGACTATAAATGTTAGATCGAAAAAATGATTAATAGATGTAGGTTCAAATTATTATGTTCCATTAAAAGTGATTTAGTCTTTGATGAACATCTGTTTGGTAATATGTTGTATCCAGATATAGTAAATTAATGACATATATAAAATTATAGGGAAATGACACTTTCCGTTCCATCATGAGTAGAGCTTTTAAAATGCTAATTATCACAACCTGTCATCTTGTCATTATGTAGCATTATGTAGCATTTAAAAAATGTATACTCTTCACTTCAAAGTCTTTTAGAAATCTAAAATATGACTTTCTATGGTTTGTGTTTCCATATTCCTTTATTGCCAGTTTGAACAAATCCACATGCTTTGATTCAAAGGTAATAAATTCCTCTTATTTGGAAAAATGATGTTTATTTTTGTTCTCTCACCCTTAGCAGGTGGTTTCATTTTAGCACACTTCAGAGTTATAATTTCATGCTTATTAAAAGCATTTATTATGATCTACACAGATGAATAAAACTTTTATTTTTTAAAATTATTTGACAAAAAATCTGTTATTTTTAAAAATGTATTTCCTTTGAAGGGTTATTTTAGAGCGTTCAGAGAGGATCTAGGAGTGTGGTATTATGCAGTTTTTAAGTAGGTATGAAATGGTTATTTATATGATTGTTTCTTTAAGGCTTATGTATATTGTCCATTATATGCTATAAAATATTTTGAAAGTAAATTTAAGGTATGTATTACATAGTTTATTTTTTGGAAAAAATCATTGAAATGACTTATGAAATTCAGTATACTCTCAACATTAATTTATTCTGAAATTTACCAATTGTCTATTGAACCTATTATATGGCAGATATTACTTCAGACTACACTGGTAAATGAAATACTTGGCTTTGTAGAACTTTTATTTTAATGGGTGAGACAATTAAAAGCTATAAACCTTAATAAAAATTGCATAGTGCATTCAAAAATGATGAGTACAATGGGGAAAAAGAAAAATTAGATCAGGGTGAGAAAAATCAAGGTTGCTAGGCAGGGGATGGGGAGTTAAAATTTTTAATAGGTAGATCAGGGTAGTTACAATGAAGCTGACAATTGAACAAAGGTATGGAAAGGTGATGAATTTGCCCAGAACTATCAGCAATAAGGTCACTCCAGACAAAGCAATTGGCTATCTTGAAGGCCATAAGGTTGGATCGTGCCTGGCATATCTGAGGAATAGCAAGGAGGCCACTGTGAGTGACTGAAGAGTAGCAGGGAAAGAGGTCACAGAGGTTAAATGAGTGGCTAGATCATGTAAAAGCTTAGAAGTCATTGTAAAACTCTGGCTTTTATATTTGGAAACTTACTGTGTGATAGAAGTTCTGCTAATAACTGAGAGTTCAAATGTCCATAAAATTTCAAGGATTCTTATTCTAGTAAGACAGAATAAAGAAAAAGAGTTCCTATTTTCACATGGTGTAACAAATGCTCGGAGATCCAAGTGTAGGAAGCTATGGGAGCACAGAAGAAGGCACTAAAATCACACCACTATATTTGATGACAGTGACTATATATAAATTTGTATTTTCTAGATTTTTTATAGTCATGGAATCACACAGTATATACTATTCATTGCCTGGCTTTTCTTTTCTCAGCATCATTACTTTTAGAATCTCCAATTGTAAATAGTTCATTTTGATGTTGAATAGTAATCTCTTTAATGAATAGATCATAATTTGTCTTTGCTCTATTGATGGACATTGATGAACATTTCCACTGTTTTCAATTCTTAAAAATAAAGCTGCTATGAAGTTCATACACAAGTCCTTGTATGAACATTGGGTTTGTTTCTCTTGGTTAAGTGCCTAGAAGTAAAATGGCTATTTGAGTAACTGCAACATATTTTGCATTTAAAAATTTTTTCAAACTATTTTCCAAAGTGGTGGTATCATGATATATGCCAACAAGAGTCTAGATTTTTTGTTGCTTCTCAATCTAGCTCAGACGAAGTACAATTAGCCTTTATAAATTTAGCCATTCTAATAGATATGTAAGCATGTCTCATTATGATTTTAATTTGTATTTATTTAATGTCTAAATGTTGAGAAATTTGTCATGTGCTTATAAGCCATCCATATCCTTTTGGTGACATGTCTCTTCAATAATTTTCTTCACATGTAAAATTGGATACTCTGTTTGATTATTAGTAAGGTTTTTTATTTTTATTCATTTTTTAATAATCAGAGTAGATGTCCATTATCCGATATATAATTTGCAAGCCCCTTCTCCATCTTTACGGTTTCTCAATGGAGCTTTGATAGCTGTGTCTTTCAAGAAATATTCTACTTCTTTCCTGGTACACGGAGGTATGACTAGAACATATCAATGTTGACCTTTGCAAAGAAAATCATGGCTTAAGGTATATGTAGTCTGCGGTTGTTGGGAGTGTTCTGTAATATCAAGCATATCTAGTTAGTTGATAATTTTGTTCAAGTCTTACATATCTTACCAATTTGATGACCATTTGTCTATATAATCTTAAAATAAAGGTGTTGAAATTTTTTCAATTTCTTATCTAAGGTAGAAGTTATGATTTTCGTTCTTAGTTTTTCCCTATATATCCTCAAATCTGTTATTAGGTATTAAAAGTGAAGAATTATTATACTCCCTGAGGAATTCATCCTTTTACTCTTCTGTAATTTTGACTTGATCTTTATGTCTGATAATGAAATTTGCTTTAAAATCACTTTTCATTATCTCGATATAACCACCAAAGTTATATTGTGATTAGTGTTAATATAGCATACTTTTTTTTTTAATTTTTTATTTTTGATAAACATATATTTTTATCCCCAGAAGTACAGGTCTGTGAATCACCAGGTTTACACACTTCACAGCACTCACCAAATCACATACCCTCCCCAATGTCCATAATCCCACCCCCTTCTCCCAAACCCCCTGCCCCCGGCAACCCTCAGTTTGTTTTGTGAGATTAAGAGTCACTTATGGTTTGTCTCCCTCCCAATCCCATCTTGTTTCATTTATTCTTCTTCTACCCACTTAAGCCTCCATGTTGTATCACCACTTCCTCATATCAGGGAGATCATATGATAGTTGTCTTTCTATGCTTGACTTATTTCCCTAAGCATGATACGCTCTAGTTCCATCCACGTTGTTGCAAATGGCAAGATTTCATTTCTTTTGATGGCTGCATAGTATTCCATTGTGTATATATACCACATCTTATTGATCCATTCATCTGTTGATGGACATCTAGCATACTTTTTCTTTTACTTTTTAAAGCACTTCTATATTTAATCCTGACAAAGAAACAAAACAGCTTTTTAACTCTGGAAGCATCTTTCTAAATTATATATATATTTTTTAAATGAAGCAGTAGCAATTTTTGTTAAGGGACCTAAACTGGAAGTACCTTTAGAACTTATTTATTTATTTATTTAGTAAAATATTTTATTTTGTTTATTGGCAGCGAGAGAGAGAGAGAGAGAGAGAGAGAGAGAGGGGAGGCGCACAAGCAGGGGGAATCACGTGCAAAGTGAGAGGAAGTAGCTAGCTCCTTGGGGTGCAAGTAATCCCATGCAGGGATGGATCACTGTACCCTGGAATTATGAACGCAGCCAAAGGCAAACATCTGCTTAAACAACTGAGTCATCCAGACACCCCTAGAAAATTAAAAAAAAAAAACAAAAAAAGACATTTTAAAATCATTTTCTTTCTTTCTTTTTTTTTCTAATATTTTATTTATTTTACAGACAGAGAGACAGGAAGAGAAACTATAAGCAGGGAAGATGGAAAAGGAGAAGCAGGTTTCCCACTGAGCAGAGAGCCTGATGTGGGCTCCATCCCAGGACCCTGGGATCATGACCTGAAAAGAAGGAACACTTATGGAGGAAGCCACCCAGACATCTCTTTACTTTGTTTTTAATATATGGCAACTGATGCTTCCCAGTCCCGAGGAGTATATTCCCCCTTGATTAAATCTTTGATAACAACCTATTTAAAAAGGTGTGTAAATATATACTTACTCAGATTTATACAGTTTGTGTTTTCTTCAGAGTTTGGGGCTAGACCCCATGGTCACAATACTGCTTCCAGTCTTTGCCTTCCCATCTTTTGATACCAGGTATTTGGTCAGCAAAGCAAATTAGTATCAAAATTAATAAGCCCTTGGCACCATATCTCTGGAGCAGGGGTTGCTCTTAGCCAAGGCCCAGAGCAGTTGACCTCCCCTCGCTAGTGCTATAGCCCCAAGGACTAGTTCCCTGCCACCAGAACTCAGTCTTACATGTTGTGCTAAGCAGACAAAACCAAAACAGGAAAGCTCTGACAGCTTTCACTGGCATACCTCATCTCCAACTCCCTCTACATCCAGGCAGTACCAGATGCCAGGGAGGGGTCTTGGTCCAACATATGGGAGGGAAGGAAGTAGCCACGAGCAAGTACCTGCCTCTCTGTTCCTTTCTTTCATGAGCAGGTTGTAAGGAGGAGGAAGAGGAAGGGGAAGAGAGGTGAACTTCAAGGGGTGAAGGCCTCAGGTAGGCAGCTGGCTCCTGCCAGTAGGAAAGGGACAAAGGAGAAGGCAGTGAGTCTTGCAGGGAGGGTGAGGGGTAAGGGCTACAGCTTATGATGGAATCTGGACAGGAGTAATAGGGATTCTAGTCATTTGAGTCCACCATTGGCAAGCTGGGCTGGGTGTCAGGGTAGATAAGCCTCCCTGGGCAAGGCACATGAGAGAAGGTGGAATTCTTCTCTGAGGAGGAGGTGGAGCTTTGGGTGTTGGGAAAGCATAGACAGTATTGTTCCAGGGCCAAGGACAGGTAGGGTACTCCTGGTTGGAGTTCAAGGCCACAGTATGATCCAGGTCTTCTACCAGCAGCTTGAAGGTACCACATGCCAGCCACCCCTCATTATTGTGTATACCTCTCTGGTGCACTTATTGGCTTATCCATCAAATGACTCCTTCATCAGCTTGAAAACCACCTCCACAGGCACTCCAGGATATGGGAGGCTTCCAGAGTGAAGATTTTGCACAGGATCACCCCAAAAGACCAGAAGTCACTCTGGTGGATGGAGATCTGGTCAAAAATGGCCTTAGGGACCATCCATTTCACAGGCAGTCCACTGTTGGTTGTCTTTTTATAGTAACTGATGTGGTGATATCTCTGGCAAGGCTGAAGTCTGAGATCTTCATCATGTTGTCCTTTGTCACCAGCACTTTCTTGGTGGCCAGGTGTATGCACTTCTTGGAGGCAAGGTACTCCATGCCTCAGGCTACCTGATAGGCACAGGATACCAGGTCCTTGGAGGAGAGTTGCTCTGCTGCATTGTGGCTGATATTGTAACAGTACACCAGGTCAGGAGGCCTCTGGGCCTGCAGGTAATCCTGTATGTTGTCTTTGGAGGCATACTCCATGATAGTGTATGAAGAACTGTCCTGTGTGCAGGACCCAGGACCCAGGTTGATGGTGTCCTTGTGCTTTCCAATCATCTTCATCATCTCCATTTCTGAGATTAGGTTGGACAGGTCTTTCTCTGTTGCATCTAACTTCAACATCTTCACAGACACTTTAGTCAAAAGGTTGGATTTGTCTTTGTCCAGCCCAATTGCCTCCTCCAATACCACCTGCCCAAAATAGGCCTGTCTTAGGGGTCTGCCTAACCTGCCTACAACCAGCCTTTCTCAAGGCAGTTATGAACTCTAGATTATCCTCAAAAACATTAAACCACAAGCTAAAAATTCTCTTCACTAGGTCTCTGTCACAGGTGTAATTTTCTTATCTTTCATCATTTATCTTTTTCCTAATTCTTATTTTCAGTACAGTTTATTTTGATTCCAGGTGTTTCCCTTGTTTCTGTATGCTGTTTCATAGGGAAGAATTATCCTGTCATAAAATTATTTCTTGAGAATTCATTACATCTCTCAGTTAAAATGGGTTCTTTTATGGTATTGATTCATTTGAGTTTTCTCAAAATGGGAGGAATTTTCAAAATGGTGTTTTCCCCAAGGTTCAGAGTATGACTTAGCCTCATCTTTACTCTTTTTGAAATTCACTTTTCAAATTCTTGTCCCTCTTTTTATCTTTTTAAATTAAAATATTTTATTTTTACTATTTTTTTTATTTGAGTATAGTTGATATTCAGTGTTAATTGGTTTCAGGTTTTCAATATCTCCATACATTATTCTATGATCACTACAAACATAGCCACCATCTGTCACCATATAACACTATTATAATATCACTGACTATATTCTCTACACTGTCCCATATATCTTTTTAAAATCTCTGATTTTTATGTTTTCTGTTATTCCAATTTTCGACCATCATTTTACTTGGTTACTTTAATAAAATATGCCTGATTACACACTCTTTGCTGAAAACCATAGCATTTGATTTATAGTAGCCTTCTTCTTCTTCTTCTTCTTCTTCTTCTTCTTTTTTTTTTTTTTTTTTTTTTTTTTTTTTTTTTTTTTTTTTTTTTTTTTAAAGATTTTATTTATTTATTTATTTGTCAGAGAGAGAGCGAGCGAGAGCGAGCACAGGCAGACAGAGTGGAAGACAGAGTCAGAGGGAGAAGCAGGCTCCCCGCAGAGCAAGGAGCCAGATGTGGGACTCGATCCCAGGACGCTGGGATCATGACCTGAGCCGAAGGCAGCTGCTTAACCAACTGAGCCACCCAGGTGTCCCTCTTCTTCTTCTTCTTCTTCTTCTTCTTCTTCTTCTTTCTTCTTTTAATTAACATATAATGTATTATTAACCCCAGGGGTACAGGTCTGTGAATCGCCAGGTTTACACACTTCACAGCACTCACCACAGCACATACCCTCCCCAATGTTCATAAACCCACCACCCTCTCCCTACTCTCCCCCCCCAGCAACTCTCAGTTTGTTTTGTGAGATTAAGAGTCTCTTATGGTTTGTCTCCCTCTCGATCCCATCTTGTTTCATTTACTCTTTTCCTGTCCCCCAAACCCCCCACATTGCACCTCCATTTCCTCATATCAGGGAGATCATATGATAGTGTCTTTCTCTGGTTGACTTATTTTGCTAAGCATAATACCCTCTAGTTCCATCCATGTCAACGCAAATGGCAAGATTTCACTGCTTTTGATGGTTGCATAGTATTCCATTGTATATATATATATATACACCATTCTTTTGTTGATGGACATCTAGGTTCTTTCCATAGTTTGGCTATTGTGGACATTGGTGCTATAAACATTTGGTGCACGTGCCCCTGTGGATCATATAGTAGTCTTCTTTACCTCTATCAGAACCCCAGCAAGCTTTATTTATTTATTTACTCACATAAACAGATGATCCAACACAACGTTTTTTGATGTTCAAATGTATTATAATGTCTTACCGCTTAACACTATGCTTACTGTTCTCTTTCACTGTCTGACTAAATCATCATCATCCCTATGCCATTTAATCAGAAAGAACATTTGAACTCAGAGTTCTCTCCATGTCAGGGAATGAAGACTCCACCCTTCTGTTTGTGCAGGTAAAATAAATGTTGATATTGTCTGTCCTCCACATACCCCATCCTGTTCACTAGAATATTCACCATCAAAATATATACAAAATGAAAACCATACCTCACAACTTCTATTACCACCCAGCATGCTAAAAACACCATCATATGTTCCTGAATTATTGACTTGATTGATAGCCCCACTTCCACACATACTGCACTCCTTTCTCCCTGCAAATTTATTTTGGTACAGCAACTTAACCTAAAAATCAAGTCAGATGATTTTATTCTGCTGTTGAAAATCTTTTGGTATCTTCCCCTTTCATATTAAATAAAAACTGAAGGCATTTCAATGTACTAGAAGGTCATACATCAATACGTTCTTCCTCTCTCCACCACTATGACCTCCTTGCTTTTCCTCAAAAGTAACAGATAAGCTGTTCACACAAAGTCTCTATACTAACTTGCTCTGCCTAGAGCAATCTTTTCCTTTAATATTTGTATAACACCCTCCTTCACTTCCTGGGTCTTTGTGCAAATAACATCTCATAAATGAGATATAACCACCCAACACAAAATAAAATTAACTTTCATCCCAGCATTCTCCAATGGCTTTTACCTTTCTTGTATTTCTTTGTAACACTTATCTCCATCAACCATCAATCATTATTCTTTTACTGGTTTATTTTCTTATTGGAGACAGAGAGAGAATTGGGAGGGGGCGCAGAGGAAGAAGAAAACACCCCACTGCCTAGAAAGCCTGCTGTGGAGTTACATCCCAGGACCCTGAGATCATGACCCAAGCCAAAGGCCGTCACTCAATGGAATGAGCCAGCGAGATGCCCCTCTATTATTGGTTTATTTCACTGTTATATTTCAAAAGAATATAAACTCTTTGTGGTCAGGTATTTTATATGTTTTATTAATTAAAGTATTCTCAGAAAGGTAGCTGGCAGATTGTAAGGGCTCACTAAACTGTATTTTGTTGTTATTATTGGGCTCCTTTATGGGCTTTCCCTCTTACGCTAGAAGTCTATCCTTCAGATGTAAGCAATAAGAATAGAGCCCTGCTGCCTGTTCAAATGAGTAAAAAGCCTGTATTAAGTGGATATTTTAAAAGCTAAATGAATGGCTTAATAGTTGTATATAGGGGGAAAGGGAACATATTTTCCACAGTTTAGAAGTGGAGTTCTTTTATAGAGTTCTTGTGCAAGCCTACACTATTGAACGATAATGGGCCGTTGTACATTACAATTATACAAACACTTTGGTAATTTATATCCTTTTTTTTGTAATTCATGACTGGATCATTTAATTCCTTAGGAGCATTACAGCATTTCAACTTTTCATGTTCAATAAACTTATTGGGGTTGCTACCTTTTTTATTCAAATGGAGAAATAGTCATGATTTAATCTAAATAAAGTGTTATTGATTGTGTTGTTTTCTAGGAATGAGTCGCACATACTAGTTTAAAAGTTTTGTTAAATTCCCAAGTCTGTCACCGATAAAAGCCTTTTGTAGATTAGTAACTTGATACAAAACAGAAAAGTTATGTAACACTCAATTGTTATACTGTCTGTTTCCATCTTGCATTGTAATAACACCCATCTTAACTCTATTTAAGACAAATCATTGCCAGATGGCTTTCTGGCATTGATTGCATGATATGAAATCTAGTATAACTAAAAGCTTTTGGTTTTAGTAGCATATAAATCAATTTAGAAAAATATATGTATTTGAATATAAGATAAAGTTTTAAATTATTTGGCAATAGTAAACTAAACTTTTTTGTAAATTTTTATTTTCTAAAATTTCATTGAGCTCTTTTGCATTAAGAAACAAGTTATAAAAAATTAAGATTTATTTACCCCAATTCAAAATTATTAGGAATATAATCATAGAGGTTGAAGTATTTAAAAGATTGAACCCAAAATATTTTATTAGGTAAATTCATGAATGCTGAGCATTCACTGTTAAAATATACTAATACTATTGATAGACTGGTAGAAGCCTAAAATCAAATATTTATTAAATATTAATATCCATATCTTTTCATGGCGTGGTAATTCATTTCTCTAGCATTAAATAATATTCCATTGTTTGCATGTACTACACTTTTTTTGACCTTTCACCTATGGAAGGATATCTTGGTTGCTTCCAAGCTTTTGTCAGTTATGAATAAAACTACTATAACCATCTTTGTGGGTATAGATTTCATCTTCTTTGGATAAATACCAAGAACTGCTACTGCGAATCATCTGGCAAGAATATGTTTAGTTTTGTAAGAAACTGCCAAGTTGTTTTCCATTCTTTATTCTCAAAAGACATGGAAGAACATTCCTGTTGCTCCACATCCTCACCAACATTTCATGTTCTGTTGTCAGTGCTCTGGATTCTGGGTATGTACTGGTGTCTCTTTTTTGTTTTAATTTGCATTTTCCTGATGACATATGATGTGAAGCATCTTTATATATGCTTATTTGCCATCTGTAATATTTTCTTTTGTGAGTTATCTGCTAAGATCTTTGGCTCATTTTTAATCAGGTTTTTCCCCCATTGTTGAGTTTTAAGGGGTCTTTGTGTATTTTTGTTTAACAGTCCTTTGCCATATGTGTATTTTGCAAATTTTTTCTCATAGTCTGTGCTTTGCCTTTTCATTCTCTTGGCATTGTGTTTCACAGAGTAGAAATTTTTAAATTCCGTGCTTGTGCTTTTGTAGCTAAAGTTATTGCCAAAACCAAGGTCATTTAAATTTTCTTCTATATTACCTTCTACATGTTTCATGTTTAGGCTTATAATCCAATCTGAGTTAATTTTTGTGAAGAGTGTATGATATCTGCCTGTATTTGTTTTGTTTTATTATTTTATTTTATTTTTATTTTATATTTTTACATTTAGCTTCACCATTACTCCAGAACCATTTGTTTAAAAGATTGTATTTTGCTCTCTTGTATTGCTTTTGCTTTTATATTAAATATAAAATATAATTGATAATATATATTCTGTTCCTTTAATCTAGTCTTTCTGTGGTATTACAATATCTTGCTTACAATTATTGTTATGGTAAACTTTTTTTAAGATTTTATTTATTTATTTGACAGTGAGAGAGATCACAAATGGGCAGAGAGACAGACAGAGAGAGAGATGTGGAGAAGCAGGCTCCCTGATGAGCAGAGAGCCCAATGCGGGACTCGATCCCAGGCCCCTGGGATTGTAACCTGAGCCGAAGGCAGAGGCTTAACCCACTGAGCCACCCAGGCGCCCCATCGTTATGGTAAACTTTGAAGTCAGTCCTCAGTCTTTGTTCTCCTTCAACACTATGTTGACTATTGTGAGTCTTTGCCTCTCCATATAAACTTTAAAATAAGTTTGTTAATATTAAAAAAAAGAACTTGCTGGAATGCATTAATTGTATAGATAAACTTGGAAACCAGTAACCTCTTGAGCTTAGCAGGAGATAGACCATGGCCATCAGTTGTCACAGTGGTGCCTCTGGCAGAACCTATTACAAATCCCTAGGCAAAATGAGACCTCAAGGATCTGAGAGAATGTCTAAGAAGTACTTGATACATCCCTTGGGTATGGTTTATTGAAGTGTCCACCTGTCTGGAAGCTGGGGAATCTAGAGAAGGGAGGGAAAATTAGTTATGATAAAACATATCAACAAACATCAATAAATTTTGTAAAACTAATTGTCATGGCTCATATACAATATGACCAACAGAGGGACCATCAGAAGGAAAGCATCAGTTATGTTTATTGTGAAATTTTTTATTCAAAATAAAGCAATGTGAGGGGAAGACACAATGAGAAAATTACCATTTTTTAAGTGGTAAACTTCTTACAAAATGGAATAGGTTTTATATTCTAAGAAGTATATTGAAAAGTAAAACATTGGGGCGCCTGGTGGCTCAGTGGTTGGGGCTGCTGCCTTCGGCTCGGGTCATGATCTCAGGATCCTGGGATTGAGCCCCGCATCAGGCTCTCGGCTCCACAGGGATCCTGCTTCCCTCTCTCTCTCTCTCTCTCTCTCTCTGCCTGCCTCTCTGCCTACTTGTGATCTCTGTCTGTCAAATAAATAAATAAAATCTTTAAAAAAAGAAAAGAAAAGTAAAACATTAAATAATAAAATTTTAATTAAAAAATTATGTAATTTTAAAAAAAGGTTTAAAATGCAGAACCATTTTTCTTATAACTGGAAAATACATTGTATATATATCTATCAAAAATAACTTGTCATGGGGGCGCCTGGGTGGCTCAGTGGGTTAAAGCCTCTGCCTTCAGCTCAGGTCATGATCCCAGGATCCTGGGATCGAGTCCCACATCCGGCTCTCAGCTCAGCAGGGAGCCTGCTTCCTCCTCTCTCTCTGCATCACTCTGCCTACTTGTGATCTCTGTCAAATAAATAAATAAAATCTTTTATAAAAAATTTTAAAAATAACTTGTTATGTCTGGAATCAGGAGCATATGGAAAATAATAATATCTGAGGACAATACTTCTACCATGTTTTGTGCCTTGTTAATATTTTTAAACAGTCAGGCAACTTTTAGCTTTATTGAAATACCTGCTAAGATACCAGCAGTGCCTTTTGGAGCCCTATGACTATAAAAATTAATTGCAAATATTCAAAATGTTTACTATGGTGTCACTATTTAGGGCCACCACCAAGTATGTTTCAGAAGTAAGCATAACTGGGGACGCCTGGGTGGCTCAGTTGGTTAAGCAGCTGCCTTCGGCTCAGGTCATGATCCCAGTGTCCTGGGATCGAGTCCCACATCGGGCTCCTTGCTCCGCAGGGAGCCTGCTTCTCCCTCTGACTCTTCCTTCCACTCTGTCTGCCTGTGCTCGCCCTCGCTCGCTCTCTCTCTGACAAATAAATAAATAAAATCTTTAAAAAAAAAAAAAAGAAGTAAGCATAACTGTTACTCTTCTGTAAGGCAAAAGGGCATGTTTTCATGAGTTCCATCTGCTGTACCAGGAGGTGAATCAAGTAATGATTTTTGTCTATAAAATAATTCACTTTTCAATCTAACATTCCTCATTCCACATTATAATAATAAAAACTAGGAGGAGACTAAAACAAACAAACAACTACAACTACCAGCTTTTCCTTCAGTGGAAAAGTAAGTATAACCTTATGAGTAGCCTGAAATTTATTTCTAAATATTTTTAAGACAAACGTTTTTGTTAGAAAACCATATATTTTATATTACTAAGAAATAACAGGTGAAGTTTTATTAACTTCTAAAAAGTCTAGTTACTTTTATTTATCTATTAACTCATTTCTTTATGAAGTAGAACATGATCACACCTATTGTATCTACCCAAGTTTGTATGCTTTGGTTATTTTATGTTTGCTCTTTCCTTGATTAATTTTTACAATATTTGATACATAATAGTATCTTTAAGTCCATCTATGGTTTCACAGAATTTGTTTGAACTTCATAAAAAATATACCATACTTTTTGCACTGTCCTTGTTTTACTTCTCTATTAACTTTCCAAGATTTATTCACTTTAGAGTGTGTAGCTATCATTTATTTTTATTCCTCCATAATGCTATGTTTACAAATTTGTATTTATCTGTACTTTTAAAAATATCTTAATTATATGCCATTTCTCATCTCACGTAACACTCATGTTACTTTTACACTTATCAGATATTATGTAACTGAAAACCACAACTCAGCAACAATATAACACCATTTTAAAAAATTAAATGGCTTACCAGAATTCTTTAATTCTATCCTTTATTTGTATTAGATGACCCTTTATTCTGGTATTTGGAATTGTTCATATGGAGGAAAGCTTATAAGTTGATATTGCATAAATAGAAGGATTTATTATGATTGATTAATTATTTTCATTTAGAATGCATAGAATATGGTTGATTTAATATTTCTTTCTTACTCTCTGCCTGGAACATAGTGATATCTATGTAATAGCCACTAAAATATTAAGTTAATTACCTAGACTTTAAACTGCATATTAATAGGAATAACATACAGAACTCTTCTCAGATTGGGACACCTGGGTGGCTCAGTCAGTTAAACGCCTGAGCCTTTAGCTCAGGTCATGATCTTAGGGTCCTGGGACTCAGTTCTGCAACAGATTCCCTGCTTAGCCGGGAGTTTGCTTCTCCCTCACCCTGCTGCTCCCCCTGCTTGTGCTCTCTCTCACTCTCTTTCTTACAAATAAATAAAATTTAAAAAATAAATTCTTCTCAGATAGCTAATATAGAATATCGTCTTTGATTTCATCAAAGGGAAAGTGCCATATAATAATGAAATTCAGACTACTTCAAATTCATTTTTTAACCAGTAAGAAAGTACTGGAAACAAGTCAAAAATATCTTCATTGAATTAAGGAAATAGATTGATTTTCAATATCTTAATGTTTCTAAAATAAATTGCAAGATTTTTATACTAGATATCAGTGTAAATATTCATTATACAAGGATATTCTAAAAATAAACGTGAGAAAACTACTTGACATATATGATGACAAAAACGAGTTTGACAAAAGTCAGTTTGGGTAAAACTTACAACACCTACCACCTGAAACTCTTGTTCTATAATTTAATTATTTTAATTTACAAAAATACAAAAATAATATATCAGAGTAAGTCTATTGATAGCTTTGAAGGTATGCTCTGGTTGTGCACTGTTTACTATTTAAAGGGGAATCAAATATGTGATGCTTATGGTGTGACTATATTAAAATTCAACAAGTTCAGAAGCATACGAGGAATAGAATAAAGACAAAAGATGACCCTTAGTTATCCTAAAGATAGACAATAGTATATATGTGCTAGTTGGGGAGAAAATCCAGTCAGTAGATGGAGGATGTGGTAGTGGGAAAAAAAAGACACAACGTTTTGGTTTAAATTTTTGCAATATATTTAACAAAGTGAAATTGTGTGTTAATAGCCTTGAATAAAATCCAAGAAATATTTTCAATTCATTGAAGATTATTTAGGAAAAACTTGAAAAGTAAAACTTGATAAGGATTCCAATAAAAGATTCATAAGCAATACAAGTTTCAGAATTTTTAGTATATTTTCCCTAAAAAGCCATTTGATTTAAATTAAAAAGAATTCTATTTATCTGCCACTTAAATAAGAGGAAATTATTTGGTTTTGTAATAAGTCAATAAAATAAATTAACATATCTTTAGAAAACAGACATGCACACTAATTTAAAAATAATAGTGCTTAATCTGTTTAGCAAACATTTGTAAAATTCCTTGCCATCAGCTAGCTCTGAAGTTCTGCTAGGTGAGTAAGACCATGTATGTTACTGCTCAGAGTACTGACGCAAAGCAATTGTCCACTTCATATCCATTTTTTGCTGTTGATATGTCATGCTATGTTGTTTAGAGATACATAGATGGCCCTACATGAAGGCCTTTTTTGTGTGTATATGGGTGACTGTGATTTAACTTTCAAATATGATGGCTCCTGATTTATAATGATTCAACTTATGATATATTTGGCAATGATGTGAAAGTGAAAGTGATTCAGTACAAACTGTACTTTGAATTTTGTATTTAGGTCTTCATAAAAAGGGCCAGTGACATGTGGTATGGTGCTGTCTTGTGATGCTGGGCAGGGGCAGGAGGCCACAGCTCCCAGTCAGCTAGAAGACTACAGGGGTGAACACCTGATATTCTTACAACCATTCTATACATAACCATTCTTCTTTTTTAGTGTAATATTTAATAAATTGCATGTGATATTTGATACTTTGTTATAAAATAGGCTTTGCTTAAGATGATTTTGCCCAAATGCAGGCAAATGTAAGTGTTCTGAGTATGTTTAAATAAGCTTAAGGTAAGCTATGATATTTGATAGTTTAGGGGTATTAAATGCATTTTCAATTTTTTATTTTTTAAAGATTTTTTCTTTTATTTATCTGACAGAGATCACAAGTAGGCAGAGAGGCAGGCAGAGAGAGAGGAGGAAGCAGGCTCCCTGCAGAGCAGAGAGCCCGATATGGGGCTCGATCCCAGGACCCTGGGATCATGACCTGAGCCGAAGGCAGGGGCTTAACCCACTGAGCCACCCAGGTGCCCCGCATTTTCAATTTTTTATGTGTTTCTCTGTACATAGCCCCCTTGTAAGCTGAGGAACATCTCTATATGTTTATGTAGCCTTGGTATGGCTTACATATTATTGGCATGAAACATCTAGAACAGTACTTGTGCCATATAATTGTCTACAACATCAAACAAGTTTCTTGAAAACTTGTGCCATAGGGGTTATGTCTTTAAGGATTCTTATTTAAGAAGGGTTCTCTCAAACGTAAGAGTTGTCAGAAGTTAAGTGAAAATCTGACCAAACTAAACATTTTTCCATTTTCCCTAGTGAGCAAAGATAGCTAAAATCTATCTGCCATTTTCAACACTGTACTCAACGATTGTAATTCTAATTTAAGAACAGATTATTTATATCAAAACCACATGTTGGCCTAATCTTATACAATATTCATAAATCTCACTCAGAGCCTTGGACACTTTTATTTGTTGAGTCTATATGGTACTACGGACATTCATCTTTTTGACCTCATAGCTTCATGTATGTCTATACTTTTGAAAATACATGCATCATAGTTCCATTGTAAAATGTCTGGGTTATAAAATGTGCTATGCTATCAAAATGGTAATAAGAACATACAAATGACCTGATGTAACGAACTGGACCAGATTGCCAGATATCACATTTCATAACAGAAAGATTCAGTGGTAAGTTTTAAAATGGCCAGCTATACTTCGACTGAATTATAACTCATTTAACTTCTTTCTTTGTGTACAGTATTATACATTAGTCAGTATTATAGTAAATAAGTACTTTGGACAGATGTAAATATGCTGTAATAAAAAATGTTTTTCTTCTTTCTTTTAGTCCTTTTTACTTGTAAGACAAGCCACAAATACCATGCCTCCCCCCAAATAATTTGCAATCCAAATTTATCTCTAAATGAGTTTTTTGTACAGAAAATATATATATATATACACTTACAGTAGACATGTTCAAAAATAGTTACACAACAGCAGAGCCCTAATGTAAGCAGTATAGTTGTTTTTTTTTGCTTTTTTCTTTAAAAAAAAGAGGTTATGTGAAATATTGCAATTTTATTTCGAGGCCTAGTATTTCAAGACAGTTAACTACACTTACGGTGTCAACAGCCTCTTGTTGGCAGTATGATTTTATTGGCTCCATGGAATAACAGCAAGAAATTACTATTGCTTCTTTCTTTTATCACACACACAGAAAAAAAAAATTGACACATTTGCTCAAGACGAACCAGAATCATTTTAACCTATCAAAATTGATGGGAGGCCTTCACTGCCAAAGTCACTGCTGGGTTTTCACAATTCATTGCAGACAATCTTCTACTCCCATTATGATAAAGGAGAGAAGATTCATAATCAGGGAAGAAATCTAGATTAATACTTGTAATTATCATTGAATTGTTTAGCCTGCTATAAGATTATTATTATTAGTGTCATTTGATAATTTTCTCTCATTTTATTAATCACAACTGTGAGTAATTACCCTACCTAATATTTCTCTGTATTGGCTGACTAGCTAGCAAACATTCATGAAAATATCCATTAGCCACACATAAAAAATGCTGCATTATGATGCTGTTGAACCAGAACGTACCACTACCTGATCCTGTAGCTCTTTGAGGATTTGCAAATCAATTAATTATATGTTTTTTGGACTCTTCCTATACAATTAGAAAATTTATAATAGAGTCCATGAACATTATTAGTCTTACCATTTTAAACCAGCAATCACACTTTGATTTTTACAACAAAAGCAGAAATATAAACACACACATTTGGATCAGTTTTTGTTAGTCTGTCAGGACTTCAAAATCCTATTCCTCAAGATAATGCACACCAAAGTTCTGGATTAAACAAGAAATTAGTTGGCACCTGAACACTTGGTTTAATATTCTCAAAAGGACTATGAAACTTATTTCTTACATTATGACATTGTTTTACAAAGATCCACACTTTTATAGTGTTAGTATTTTTAATAATCAATAAAGTCAATTAATCATGATTAAAAATCAAACAAAAATTACTACTTTTTGCTTTTGCCCCCTCCATTTAGAACTTAATTATAGCCTGATAATTCAAAGGTCCTTATGTTTATGAAAATCTGGACAGAAATAGCTCTAAGGTCCCATACAGAACTTGATATTAATCTAAGGCTTTTGGCTCCATTTATCCTGAGAGCAAAGAGTAGGACAAAGGGTTTTAGTTTATCTTGGAGATTATCCAAGGTAGAAAAGAATGGGAAAGTGATACAGTGAAGAAGCAACTTTGTCAAAAAGGTACACTGTTGATGTAATAGTTGTGGATAGAAAATGAAGGCTTGCTTTTACTGAAAGGTCCTGAGAAACTTCTTTAAGTTTTCCTCATGAAGATCTGAAAACTGACAATTTTATCTATGGTTCTTATTTCCACTTCACTGAAAGCTGTACTCAGAGGACATTAACTCTCCTACACTTTTGGGTTGTGTTGGAGACATTCTAAAATGAGAGATAGAACATGAGATGCTATCAGTGTTAAGTAACTGCAATTTCCCATGAAACTATCCACCACAGGTTTGGCTATAATCAGATGTTGGGCCTTGATATCAGAGGTATTTGAGGCAGTATCATTTTAGGTTAATCAAATATATCTGAAATTTCCAAAAACTTCAACTGATGAAACTTTGATTATAAATCTATAAATATAACAATAAGTCTACTGTATTCAAATTATTTTCATAGAAATACACAGACAAAGCATCAATTGATTAATATTTAAATGTTACAAAATACTGAACTGAAAGAATTTGGTCATATAACAACGTGTAGGAAGTAGAACTTAGGTTTAGGTTAGAACTCAGGATGCATTTGAGACTCAGTTAAGAAATTGAATGGAGGGACGCCTGGGTGGCTCAGTGGGTTAAGCCACTGTCTTTGGCTCAGGTCATGATCCCAGGGTCCTGGGACCGAGCCCCATATCGGGCTCTCTGCTCAGCAGGGAGCCTGCTTCCTCCTCTCTCTCTGATGCCTCTCTGCCTGCTTGTCATCTCTCTCTGTCAAATAAATAAATAAAATCTTAAAAAAAAGAAATTGAATGGATGACTGACTATCTTATAGGTTTGCTAAAAATCAGTGACTTTGTGTTCAGGTGTGGCTATGCAGGAATTTTTTAACTTTCTCTAAGAAGTTATTAGATTTGATTATATAATGTAGTAAAGGATGGGGAAAAGCAAAGTACAAAACCCATAAAGACAAAGACACAGAGTATGAGAAAAGAGTAATAGATAAGAAGAATCAATGCATTTGAGGAAAATGGGAATTGAAACACACAATGATTGTTGATTTTTTTAGATGGAGAAAACAAAACTAGCTTGCAAGAAGGAAATAACAGAAGACATGTTGTGATGTGAGACAGAATCCTGGAAAAGGCAGTAACGTGGAATAAAGGAGTAGGGAGAGCATATCAGGTAATTTGGATAGGAAGGAGTTAGGAGATAATTGCTTGATAAATTTTATATGGCCCACTTAAATGCATAGATTTCTCTTCTTTAATTTATATGGAGAACAGGGTGTCCTTTCTCTTCCCTTTCAGAGCACCAGAGGTGTACTCTTTCAGACTGAAAACCTGAAAAGCTTAAGCACAGCTGAGAGGACATATTTCAATTAAGATTTACATTTTGCTGTATGTAGTAGACTGTCAAAAATTGTTTAACCATATTTTTTCATTTAACAAGAAGACTACAGAGAGTGTTTTCTGGTGTTGGTTCAGAGTCTTAAGAAAGTCAAGTGAACTATCTTAGAGGTTTTCATGGATTTTTATTCACGGTTCCAAAAATTGCTGTTGGAGTTCTCACTATTAAGCCCACATTTCTGGCAGAAAGATAGAGGTAAAAGAGAATGATATCTTGTATGACTGATACTTTGTCATTTGGTTACAATGTAACTAGAAAAGAGAAAATAAAATATTTGATGTTTTTTTAAGTTTCCTTGTTGTCTATCCCTCAGTGCTTTCTGATATTAAAGGAAATACTAGATGGATATTGACCTGGCAACTCTCAACACCTGTCAGTCTCTCTTGGATAACCAATATCTCTATAATCTCTTCTTCCCAGTAAAAAAAAATAAAATATATTCATAACCCACACTGTGCCATCTCAAGTTACTGCACCAAGATAAAATTACAATGATTTTCAGTTGTTCCAAATGGACAGAATACCCTTCCTTATGATATCATGTCTTATAAGATAAATAATTGGCTTGCTACCAATATACCCAGATGTGACTGTGGAAGAGACAGGAAAAAAATAATAATATTTATTTATTCCTTGGGTTGACCCTGTTTACACAGATGCATTACTATTAGAAAAGGTTGGTTTGGGACATTGGAATGAATTTACTTAATGGGTATGTATGTAATTCGGTTGGAGGAAATTTTTAATTTCTACAAAAATTATTAGAATTCTATCTTATTCTCTTTTGTTAATTTTCACATGTTGACAAAGCCAACGTTTTTGTCTAGCAGACAAGATCTTAAATCCTAACAAAACTCAATTTTTTCCTTTTTTTTTTAAGTTTGAGAGCCTCATGTTCTCTCATGCTGCTTTAAATACAACTCAAAAAAAAAAAAGGAGCTAAATGGGGCAGTAAGACGAGACTTTTTATTTTATTTTATTTATCTTATTTTTAATTAAAAAATTAAAGATTGTATTTATTTATTTGAGAGAGAGAGAGAGAGAGAGAGCATGAGTGGGGCAGGGGAGGTAGCTGCAGAGCTAGACTGAGAAGTATACTCCCTAATGAGCAGGAAGCCCGATATGGAGCTCGATCCCAGGATCCTGACTGAGATCATGACCAGAGATAAAGGCAGATACATGTGCAAAATCCCTTTTTTTCTGGGAAACAATACTTTACAAGAGATGTTTGAAAAAGTACTGGGGAATCAACTTTAATCGGAGATACAAAAATTTAATTGACTTTTGTAAAGCTACAGGGATCCAAATGACGGGCATCCCAGCCCATTTAGGTTGTGGACCACAGAGTATTCTTCTCTGTAATATTTTATTTTCTTCCATGTCTACTAACTCCAGTCCAAGTTCAATGATCTCTTTTTAGATAGTGCAAAATATGGCAAAGAATACCAAACAAGTGCCCAATATTCTACATTTATTACATCATTTCTAACATATAGAAGTGTGTTATAAAGGCTGGTTCTGTGAACGAACATAGTTCTGCTAAAGTGTGTTTTGTTCCCCAAGAAATTAAATGCATGATTATCACACAATTATAAAATACTTGTGTCAAGAATTTTTATTCAAAAATTAATAAGAGAAGCAGATATTAAAACTAGTTCACATGGTTATTTGGGATATAAGCAGAGTTGTGCAGCAGAAGTGCTCTGGGCCCATATTCGGGTTATAGAATTTATGTTTTCTAATGAAATATCACTAACTTGCATTATTGTTAACAAGAATCTTGTGCATTACCATCAGTTTTCTACATTATATCCTCTTGCTCTACAGTTTGTAAATAACTTTGTCAATAGCAAGCTAATAAACGGTGTGACTCCAATGGATTGAGATAATCTCCAGAGTTACTGCTACCTAATGTCCAGGGCTCCATTGAAAGGACACCTAAGAATTTATTTTGCCCAAAAATTTGATCATTTTTTTCACTGCCCTTACCTACTTTCCAAACCTAGTCCTTTTGCTTCACCTTTCAGTCTACGGACAACCCTGTCTCTGACTGACTTGTTAATTCTGGGAATGTTTTGCAGATTAATTTGCTTGCCAGTGGTGGTTCCTCTAATTGATGTCTAAGAACCCTAATTAGTTAAGAAAACTTTTTTTAACATTTTCATTGCTATTTATTATTATTATTATTATTGCTAATATCTCTATTATAAATAATTCACAAGGGCATCTTTCTGACAAAAGACAAAGAGCTGGCTACTAGTAGAAAAAGTACATTTGACTCTGTCAGTGAAAGTGGTAAAGGGATTTGAGAAAATAAGGCAAAGCACTGGAATTATGTGTTAAAACTTTTAATATTATAGATACATTTACTTAATTTCTAATACTGTTGTTGCTTATAATTAAATAAGATGTTTTCCATGAACCACGCATTACAGCAAATATATTGTCTATACAGATTAAATTTTCATCAAAAGGGATGCCAGGGTGGCTCAGTTGGTTAAGCAGCTGCCTTTGGCTCAGGTCATGATCCCAGCGTGCTGGGATCGAGTCCCGCATCGGGCTCCTGGCTTGGCCGGGAGCCTGCTTCTCCCTCTGCCTCTGCCTGCCATTCTGTCTGCCTGTGATTGCTCTCTCGCCCACTCTCTCTGATAAATAAATAAAATCTTAAAATAAATAAATAAATTTTCATCAAAAAATTGTAAGTGTATTTTATTGTAGGATCATGATCAGCATTCTGCAGATGGGAAAAGTGAAATTTAGAAAAGTATGACTCTTCAAATCCCTCATACAATATCTGGCCTAAATAGAAAGATATACTATCACAATTGAGGAAGATAATTGAGATTACTTAAAATGATAAACTTTACTGTTTAGCGTTTTTTAAAAGTTTGCCACATATTCAGATTCTTTTAAAATATATATCTATTTTGTGTAAAGAGAATGCACTGAGAAGTAAAAAGAAAGTGATATATCAGTGCTACCAACTAATGGCTATAATATCATCACCTTATTTATGAACAATGAAACAGTGTGCAATATTTAAATAAATTTAAATAAATTCCTATTTATTTTATATATTTATAAATTTAAATAAATTCCTATTTATTTATTATTAAAGAAATTCCTCTAACAAACAGTATGTTTTGAAGGTTGCTAGCAGAAAAGTGTTGTACTACATGGAAGTAATCAGAAAATATGATCTAAAATTCTGCTTTCAAGGGCACCTGGGTGGCTCAGTGGGTTAAAATTCTGCTTTCAAGAAGCTATAACAGTAAGTACTGAGCATTAGCTATTATATACTATGGATGAATAACTGAAATCTACATTGGAAACTAATGGTACACTATATGTTAACTAATTGAATTTTAAAAAGTTAATAAAAAAACCACTATTTTATAAAACAATATTCCCAACAGGCTCTTTTGCTTTAAAATACTCACTTTTTAATGAGAGTCATTACTTTTGTCTAGCCAATTCTTAAATCACTGTTTATCCCTTCCCTGCTTTATCCCTTCCCAGTATCAATAAAGGCTCACTTGGGTTACCTAGAAGCTATGAGAAAGCTTGTAATAGATCTGGCTGATTTTCACCAGCAATTTGACCACCATGTGCACAGGGAAGTCTATTGATAAAGGCTTTATTGCAATAAATTGCATATACATCGATGATTTTGAATTCTCTTTCTTGAGGTCTTGTTTCATGATAATAAATTTAGGGTGGCTTATTGGAATGGATGTTATTAATATATTTTCATAGTTCTAAGTACATGGACTTGTAAAATAGATTAATGAATGTGGCATTACTGACAACTGTCCTCATTTTGAAATCAAATTACAGTATACTAAGCTGAGGAAGCAAAGCAGATTTGGGATTATGAGTGAAATAATTTTAAAAAGTCTTAGGGGTATGATCAGACTATTGGGTAATTCAGTAGAAAAATGTCAACTGATTGAAATTCTGTGTTCCCTGATTTCGGAGAGAAGTTAAGATAAATGAGTAACACGAGGAGACTAGGAAGCCAAACATAAGTGATAATTTTGTGCCAGGGTGTGTATACATCTGTTTATCTTCTTGCTTTACCACTAAGGTTGCTCCTAGAGGAGAGTTTAAATATGTGTTGGAGCTAATCTCTGTGGATTACACAAGAAACCACATCCTGAAACACCCCTTGTGATTTCAATGTAATTTGGTTTTTGCATTTTTAGAAATAACAAAATACTTTGCAAACTCATCTACTTTATTACCACCACAAGTGAGTCAGCTGACTCCACATTTTAACACAGTGACAGTCACAGAGGAATGGAGGAATGAGTAGAGTTATCAATATATGTGCTTTTAAGAAGTATGACAGGGTAGCAGCTGTTTCCAGGAACCAAAACATGGGTCAGCAGCTGTGCAGGAAAAGTGATGGAATAAATGACTCATTTCAGAGAAGTTCTATAACATATTAGTGCTATAATATATCTTCAGGACCCAATTGCCCGCTTTGATCTAAAGATAAGGATTTACAGTTAAGGTCCCATTTATGATTTGACTGGTAGGGTCTGAATCATGTTTACTATTGTTTTGACTATTACTTGAAACCTATAGTAGTACTTGGGATATGTGTTGAGTATTTTGTGAACATGTGCTATTTTTTGATTAGATAATTCCTGTCTCAAACCCCTGTTAATCTGTTTTTTTTTTGTTGTTTATTTGTTAGTGGTTTCAGTAAATGGATATATCTGAAAAATTTCAAAGCCACTATTAAAATAAGTTATTATTATATATTAGCATGGAATTGCACATTCCTCCTTTGAATCCGACAGAGTTTCACCATATCCTTAACAATTTGGGAAAAACATACTATTATTTTTCTTTATAAAATTTCTCCTGTTAGGCTGTGATGGTTGTCATCAGCAGTAACTCCTCTGAAGGCTTTGTCAAATAGTTGAAAAAATTAGAAAGGTGTGAATGAAGCTGTTTGCTGAATATAAAGAAAAGAGCATTGAAGTACAATTCACACTCTTACTTCTCCTTCTATGCTTTCAGATGTTTGACATTTGAAAATTTTGCTTCTAGAAGAGATGCCCTATATAATTCTTACTTTAAGGAGCAAGTTGCTTTTATAATTTTTTTTTATTATTCTACCACTCAAGTATTTCCCTTTAAATTAAATTCAATATCATTTAAAAAATAATCAAAAGTGCAGCCAGTATTCAATTCCTGGGCTAAATAATTTTTGAAAGCTTTGTGTTATTGAACCTACAGGGTTTTTCTGTCGTTTTAACTCTTTCTTTCTGTGATTTTTCCCATTAGTCACGTAAGTGACTGCAATATAACAGACATTGAGGATAAAGAAGGACTGAATAGAACAATCCTTCGCCTCATGAAGTTGAGAATCTAGCAAGGGAGTCAAACAATTCAATCATTCAGAGACAATTTATTGAGTGCCTGGCCTAAGATGAGCACAACAAAACCGCAGCCCAGAGGAATCATTTTAATGGGAGAGAGGGATAATAGGTGAGCCAACTTTAAAAAGAAAAATATCGTACTGTTTTTTCTTTAATAGTGATGCATATTTGAACTAAATAAGCACATTTTAAAAAGAGCAGTGATTGAGAAGAGGTTTTTTAACTGAGTGGTCTGAAAAGGCCTCCCTGAAAAAGTCTGTTTTGAACAGATTTCTTAATAATATCAGCTAGGAAGCTGCATAAAAATCTCAAGGATGGGTGATTTTTCCAGTCAAAAAACTGTAAAGGCTCCAAAGTCACAATACAGCTGTAAATTTCTCTAATAAAGTAACTTCTGACAAAGAATGAGAAGAAAGAACTAACCCAGGTTTGAAAGAAAAGGGACAACTTTCTATGGAATTAATATTTAATTAAAGCTCTAAAGGACAAAAATACAATAGAGCAAAATTCTGGTGACGCTGATATACCTAATGAAAGTTCATAAACAAGGTGTGGGTAGCAAAGAGTGCGTGGGAATGTTGGTAAGAACAGTGGGGAAGATTTGGTGAGTGCTGTGAAGTGTGTAAACCTGGTGATTCACAGACCTGTACCCCTGGGGATAAAAATATATGTTTATAAAAAATAAAAAATTAAAAAAAAAAAAAAAAAGAACAGTGGGGAAGAGTCATCCCTGAACATATTCTTAAATGAAGCAATTCTTGCGTTGTTTTACATGGGGGCTTAAGTGGGTAGAAGGAGAATAAATGAAACAAGATGGGATTGAGAGGGAGACAAACCATAAGTGACTCTTAATCTCACAAAACAAACTGAGGGTTGCTGGTGGGAGGGGGTTTGGGTAAAGGGGGTGGGATTATGGACATTGGGGAGGGTATGTGCTTTGGTGAGTGCTGTGAAATGTGTAAACCTGGTGATTCACAGACCTGTACCCCTGGGGATAAAAATATATGTTTACAAAAAATAAAAAATTTTTTAAAAAGGGTAAAGTGGAGTTTGCCTAAGTGATTAATGAAGGATGCCTCAGTTTATGGAAGTTCAAAGCCATAAAGATGTGATAAACTACTGCAGATATTTTCATGTATATTTGTTGTTGCTTCTAGTAATGGTGATCTAAAAACTCCTACTTAAGACAACTAAAAATCCAGACAAAATAGCTTTTAAAGTTAAAAATATCAGAATGATTATAAAAATAAGTGAGGGATTACTGTGCCAAAATACGAAACACAGTGAGAGTCTAGAGATATATGCCCTGAAGCCATTTTAGCTATGAGAGCATTTGAAACTGCTAAAACACACTGAGCTGTGTTTTTAATAGACTCTTGATACTAGAGAAACAAAATTCAAAATCCAGCAGCAATCAAATTTGAGGACTTTGGTAAAACCCCAATTTAAGTTGAGATCCCCAAAGCACAAGGAGAAGCCTACCTTGACTTCTGTGTAAACTGAGAAAGTCAATCACTAAATTTGGAGTATGATTGTCTTGTAGAGTCTCAGATATAAGAGAAAATCCTGCCAAGGAGGACCATACCATTATTATAGCTCTTAATTATCCCTACTCAATAAGAGTTTCAAATATAATGTCTTGAACATAGCAAAATGTAACAAAGCACACAAAGAAAAACCATTAACAAGATTTGATAGACAAAATGGGATTAAGTATGATATTAAAATGATCAATAAAGATTGTAAAATGGCTTGATTACTCTACTCAAAGAAATGAGAAATTGAACAAAAAACAAACTAAAAATGATATTGAGAAAGGTTTTATAAATGAACCAAATGGATACTATAGAACTTTAAAGATATGACAGCCAATTTAAGATACCACAGGGGTGCCTGGGTGGCTCACTTAATTAAACCTCAAATTCTTTTTCCTTTTTTTTTTTAACACCTTAATTTTATTTTATTTCTTTCATTTTGGCTGAGGTCATGATGTCAGGGTTGTGAAATAGAGCCCAGAGTTGGGCTCTGTGCTGAGCCTGGAGCCTGCTTAATATTCTTTTCCCTTCTTTTTCTATCCCTCCCTGGGCTCTCACTCACTCGCTCTCTCTTGCTTGCAAATAAATAAATTAATAGATAGATAGATAGACTGCAAGACTAAATTAACTGCAAGACTAAGATAGATATATAATAGACAAAGCAAAGTAAAAGCAGATTATGATAATAAATATGAAGATTTTGAAATGAAAACAAGTTCAAAATAAAATAGAGAAGACCTACACAGCTAAAAGTTCATTCAGAAAATCTACTATTAAAAAAGTCAGTATGACACAATGTTAAGATATCAAAAGATTTGAGCATGTACTTTACAGAAAGGGTAATCCAAATGGCCACTCTTATATAAAAACTGTTTATCTTTATTATGAATCTGGAATTAAATTAAATTAAATTAAAAATAAATTAAAACCTAGAATGACGTACTATTACACACTTACCATATTGGGCAACAGTGAAAATGTCTTGCAAGAATGTGAAAGAATGACAGTGCCCATAATAAAAACATATGAGGTAAGTTGGAGAATATTCAGAAAACTTAAAAATAAAAAAAAAATTGGTCCATTCCTAGAAATACAAAATGGGACTAAATGAATATTTTCACCAGGATATGCAAACAGATGATTATAGTTATTTCATTCATAATGGCAGATCAGTAGTGGTATATTTGCACAATGTTACATTAAATAAGAGAGAATATTAACAAACTGGGAGGAGGGGCTAGGTTGTTATCATAAACAGATCTTCTATGGTGCTGATTATGTTCTATTTATCAAAATCTTTAAGTTAAAAAAGTTTTCAAATTTATATCTAGATAGATAGATAGATAGATGATAGATAGATAGATATCCCAGAAGTTGCAATGCTAGGCTAAGACCAGGCTTTAAAGGGCTTTTCTATACTCTACTAAATACTTTAAACCATTCATTATATCATAGCTCAGTGTCCAAATCTCCATTTGTTTCCTCAGTTTCCTAATATTTATCTTAAGGTGACCTGATCCAGACTTTTGATCACCTTTGTCTAAATATTTCTATTTTAACAAAGTCCTTTTGAACACTCAGAGACTAAAACTTAGAAAAATACTCTGATTGTTATCTCACTAGAGTGGAAAATATATAGTTACCCATTAACTAATGATATCCATGTCTACATTAGATCCATGACATTTTTAATTCTTGGGAGATTTTGGTTAAATGAATTTTTTAAGCTTCCTTTATATGAAGCTTTAAGCCATCACCACATGAATAAAATTAAAGAACTAAATGAAAACAAGCCAAGTATTTACAGAGTAATAGAATGTGCAGTGGAAAGAGTACAATTCTGAAATCATAAAGCCTAAATTAGTGTGATGCATCTTTACTAGCCATGTAATCATAAACCAGTTATCTAAATGTGTTAGCCTCAGTTTTTTCATCCATGAAATGGTGATGATAATACTTATTATGCAGAGTTGTTGTGTGGATGTAATGAAGCATGGAGCATGAGAGTCTCATATTCCATGCTAAAATGATAGCTATTTTTATACTTATACTAATTCTAATAATAGTAATTAAATTGTTCAAAATTGTAATATTCATTTTTATTGAGGCATTGTATTGACTATTCATAGACACATTTACCAAAATAAATTTCATTTTACTTTACCCCCTCTGAGGATATATATTCCCTAATTCAATATGAATCTCATTATAATAATAATTATCATAATAAATATGCTGATTTTTCTTCTATTTTGTTTTAGGGAAGTATCCTTTACTGTTGAACATAAAGAAACTTAAGCAAGTCTGTCTTATTCAAAATTTGCATGCTGCTTTCTTTTCTTTTTTTTTTTTTAAGATTTTATTTATTTATTTGACAGAGAGAGAGGTCACAAGTAGGCAGAGAGGCAGGCAGTGAGAGGGGGAAGCAGGCTCCCCGCTGAGCAGAGAGTCCGATGCGGGGCTCGATCCCAGGATACTGGGATCATGACCTGAGCCAAAGGCAGAGGCTTAACCCACTGAGCCACCCAGGCGCCCCTAACATTGGATTTTTGATAGGAATTGAATTTACAGATGGTTTTCGGTAGTATGGACATTTTAACAATGTTAATTCTTACCATTCATAAATATGAGCTATCTTTCCATTTGTGTCTCCTTCAATTTCTTTATCAATGTCATAGTTTATGGGGTACAGATCTTTCATCTTCTTAGTTAAATCTTTTCCTAAGTATTTTATTATTTTTGATGCTATTGTGAATTAGATTGTTCTCTTTATTTTTTCGGATAGTTCATCATTAGAGTGTTAAAATGCTCCTGTCTTGTGCTTACTTTGGCAGCACATATACTAAAATTGGAATGATGCAGAGAAGATTAGCGTGATCACTGAACAAGGATGACATGAAAAACTGGGAAGCACTCCATATTAAAAAAAAAATGAAACAAAACAAAATTCTTGTCTTTTATATATTGATCTTGTATTTGGCAGCTTTACTAAATTTGTTTATTCAAATTTTTTGGGGAAGTTTTTAGGATTTTTTTACATGTAAGTTCATGTTATCCAAAAAAAGAAAATTTTACTTCTTCCTTTTTTTTTTTTTTTTTGAGTCTCTTATTTCTTTGTGTTCCTTGTTTCTCTGGCTAGGACATCCCATACTATGTCAAATGAGAGTAGTGAAAGTGGACACACTTGTCTTTTTTCTGATCTTTAAGGGGAAAACTTTCAAACTGTTTTGATTGAATATGAGATTAGCTCTGGGCTTGCAATATGTGTTTTTTTTTAATGGATTTTTTAAATTATTTTTTAAATTTTTTTATAAACATATAATGTGTTTTATCCCTAGGGGTACAGGTCTGTGAATCACCAGGTTTACACATTTCACAGCACTCACCATCACTCACCATAGCACCTGCCCTCCCCAATGTCCATACCCCCACCATCCTCTCCCAAAACAACTCCCCCTAGCAACCCTCAGTCTGTTTTGTGAGATTAAGTCTTTTATGGTTTGTCTCCCTCCCAATCCCATCTTCTTTTATTTTTTTTTTTCGTACGCCCCAAACCGCCTATGTTGCATCTCCACTTATTCATATCAGGGAGATGATATGATAGTTGTCTTTCTCAGACTGATTTATTTTGCCAAGCATAATACCCTCTAGTTCCATACACATCATCACAAATAGCAGGATTTCATTTATTTGATGGCTGCATAGTATTCCATTGTACATATATACCACATCTTATTTATTGATTCATCTGTTGAAGGACATTTAGGTTCTTTCCATAGTTTAACTATTGTGGACATTGCTGCTATAAATATTTGGGTGCATGTGTCCCTTCAGAATGCCACGTTTGTATCTTTAGGGTATATACCCAGTAATACAATCACTGGGTCATAGGGTAGTTCTATTTTCTGTAAAAATTTGTAGCATTCAGGTTTGAATTATCTTTCAGATACTTGTCTTTGTCACTGTAGTCTCACCTTGTAGGTATTCAAAATATCTCCTAATAACTAAATCACTGGATGACTGTAACATACATTTCTTTGTAGGATAAGTATTTAAACATCTCTCCTAAAGAGTCCTATGAGAGCAAAACACAAAAATAACAGAAAGGGGAGGTGGAGGATTGTTTTTGTGTCTTGCTAATGAGTTTTTAGGCCTGCTACAATTTTTATTAGGCGCTAGACACACGTCAGTGCTTGATTTATGGTTGCGCTAACTAAAGATACCCCTGTTGTTTTTTTTTTTAATGGACATTTATTTAGCTGTATTTTTTTTCACACATTGTCAGTATTTAAATCCACTCTTCATATATCCCCTGCTTTTATTCAATACATCTACTGTTTCCTCTGTTTAAAGTAAATAGCATCTGTCCAAAAAGAACCACAGTTATGTGAGCTTGGTAATGCATGGACTTAGATGATTTACCAATGCGTGGTCTTTAAAATTTTGCTACTTGATTTACAAGCATACATTCATGACTTAAGATTAACTGTAGTTTAGCCCCTTCATTTCCTTTTGTCAGTGAGGTAGGATTTAAATAAATGAAGTCTATTTCTTTCATTAAATTTTTTTTGAAAAAGCTTGGGAGTATGAAATTTGATGTTTGAACTGTAAGGCTTCTAACTCTCAGTTCTTTAAATTTCATAAATAATGAAACTATTTGCTTTATAAGATTTATAAGATTTGCTGAAATCTTATAAATCATTACCGGATTATTTTATTTATGTAATTTATTTATCTGTTACCAGTTTTCCTGAGGTATAATTGAGGAGTAAAATTGTAAGATATTTAAAATGTGGAGCATAGTGATTTCATATATACATGCACATTGTAAATGCCCATCAAGTTAATTAACACATCCAATACTTGATAATTTTAAAAGTATCCAATTACAAAGCATGACTAGAGGACAAGAAGTATTCACCTGGAAATATACAAACTAAAACTGCTTTTTCAGGAGGACTTAAAAAAAACAAGTAGTATGTTCACATTTATTGAATTAACAGATAAACTCTGACCTTTTTAGTAAAGAAAAATTAATAGACCCGTAAATACAGAGAACTGGTGGTTGCCTGAAAGGGTAGGGAGGACAGGCAAAATGGCTGAGGGGGAGTTGGTACAACCTTCCAGTTATGGAATAAGTCACAGGGATGGATATAATCAGTCGTACTGTAATAAGGTTGTATGGTGACAGGGTAGTGACACTTGTGGTGAACATAGCATGTATAGACTATTCAAGTCACTTTTGTACACTAATGTGACATTGTGTGTCTATACTTTAAAAAATTACCTAAAAAGTAAAGAAGTTAAAACTATATTATCCAGACTACATACACCATTAAAATCTCAGCTTTAGACTTATTCCATGTTATTTGCTTAAACCAATTATGAAGACAAATGGGATCCAGCTTGGAAGCATTTGAGAATTTTGTCCATTGAGGGAAAATCATTGTAAAGACTTTGTAAATTATATTTGGTTTATTTGTAGGACTTGGACAGAATGCTTTAGGCTTGACTTTGGGAACCACAGCAGCTACTTCAACTGCAGGCAATGAAGGTCTTGGTGGTATAGATTTTAGTACCTCATCAGATAAAAAGAGTAAGTAATGTTCTGTTGTAACAGTAACTTAAATTTCTACGTCAGTAAGATTTTTAGTTATATGTTCAGTAGTAAAGTTTTTACTTTTAAAATTTACTTTATATCTCACAATTTTTTTGTGTATTATGTATTTAAGATTTTATTTTCATAGAAAACTGAGTTTTGTTTATGCATATGGTTATGTAGCTATCAGTGTGTGTATTAATATATGTTCTTAAGTTGGGATCATGAACACATATATGGTTTATAAGTTGACACTTGAACAACATGTTTTGAACTGGTTAGGTCCACTTATATGTGAACTTTTTCCAGTAAAAGTGGAATACTGTAAATGTGTTTTCCTTATGATTTTCTTAATATTTTCTTTTCTCTATCTTATTTTATTGTAAGAATGCAGTATGTAGTACATATAACATACAAAGTGTGTGTTAATAGACTTTATATTGTCAGTAAACGTTCTGGTCAGCAGGAAGCTATTAGTAAAGATTTTAGGGAGTCAAATTATGTACAGATTTTCAACCGCCTGGGTGTTTAGGACCCTTGATCCCGGCATTGTTCAAAGGTCAACTGTATTGCTTCATAACCTGTTCTTTCTCATATGTTATATCACCAATATTTGTCAGTTCAGTAATTCTTTAGGAGTGTTTTATTGCTGCTTAAATCAGCTTTATGAATCGATACATCATTGATCAGCCGTCATTCCATTATTAGTGTTTGTATTCAGTTCGTATATTCTAGGAAGTATCAACATATTGAGCATCTTTATGGGGAGAGGCAATGTGGTATTGTAGCTTAAGGGGATAGACTTGAGCTGAAATCTGGCCTCAAATCCCCTCAACTGTTGATAAGCTCTGTGACCTTGTTCAAGTTATTTATCCCTCTGTGCTTTAGTTTCTTTATCTGTAACATGGGGGGAAAAAACAGTAACTACTTGACATTGTTGGTCCAAGGATTACAGTTTATAAGACTTCATTAGAGCCAGGCACATAGTAAATGCTCTCTATGTGTTTGTTTTTATTATAAATTTTCCATTCATATTTTTGATTATTTTTTTAAGACAAATACCTAGAAACTGAATCACTGGCTTAAAGAGAGGGAGAGTTTTGGAGACTCTTGGTAAATATTGTAAAATTACTTTCTAGAAAGATTTTACCAATTTATTACCCACCAGCCAGTATGAAAATGCTGTTCTCACTGTGCTCTTGCAATGCTGAATATTCTTTTTAAAAAATTACCAATCCAGATTCATTTTGAAAGATGTTTTAGTTTTGTTGATTCTCTGTGCATGATTTTTTGTTTGGTCTTGCAATGTCTCTTCTGCCTCTGATGAAAGCATGTTTCACGTATTGCTTTGAATCCTCTGAAGAACTTAGAATGAGGAACAGATGAAGGTGTCCATATATCTGTGTAAGAATTTTTTATTTGGATGTGGTTTTTATTATGTAGATGATTCTAGGGTGAAGTACTGTTTTAAAAGCTGGCTATCCTAAAATCCTTTTAAACTTAGAAAATTTAGGATAACTTTGAATGAAAATTGATTTTTATTTTATTTTACTTTTTTTTTAAATTTTATTTGACAGAGAAGAAGAGACATCTAGAGAGGGAATACAAGTGGGGAGTGGGAGAGGGAGAAGCAGGCTTCCTGCTGAGCCAGAAGCTTGATCCTAGGACCCTGGATCATGACCTGAGCTGAAGGCAGATGCTTAACAACTGAGCCACTCAGGCGCCCCAAAAATTCATTTTTAAACATAGGGGTCTGTCTCTTGTTTTTACTTAGTTTTCTTTGTAGCCACATCAAAATTAGAAGAAATTATCTTAGATGTTTTAGCAGCTTTTTTTTTTAATCAGCTGAAGCAGTCTGGTACCCTTGAACAACTTTGATTTTTATTATGAAACTGGTTCTCTATTGTAATTGCTTTTAGGCTCCACTTGAAAGACTTGATTGAGACAAAGCAGTAAGAGAAATATAAGGAGTTAATCTCCCTTTGTGCCCCACTGCCCCCCCACCTCCCCCACCACTCCACCTTCCCCCATTGTATTCCTCTTGTGTTGTGCCTCAGAGTTGAACAAAAGGAGTATGTAGAATAAGTGCACATGACCTGATATACCACATCCAGTTCCTTTTAACCTGATATACATGTCAAGGGGTTCTTTATTAATCTAAAGGATTTCTCTGTTTCCCTAGCAGCTGCATCAGTTAGCCTGGACCTGCTGTAGTAGGTTTGATAGATGAAGAGGGGTAGGAAGCAGTGGTCTATAAGTGGGGGCAGCATGGAGTAAGATCTAGAGACAAGGATGATCTTTACTCTTTTGAAGAACTGCTGGAAAACTAGCAAGCTGCAGCATGGGAAGATCAGATTCCAGATGTCATAAAGGGAAGGGCCGTGTATGTCATCTTAAAGAGTTTTGTAATTACACGGAGGGCAGTTGAGACCCACTAGGGTTTTGATCTGAATAATATGACATGAGATACGTGTTTGGCACGTATCTGTTTGCCAAACACGTATCTGACAGCCATGTGGAAGATAATGTGCAGGAGGGCAGGAACAGAGGTGGAGTGCTGACAGTGAGCTTTCACAACAGTCCACAGGTATTACAGATGCCAAGCTAGATGGACTAGTCAGGGCTCACGGTAGGCCAAAAACAGGCCTATGTTTTATATATGCAGGTTTGTGTGTATATAAACTTCTGTAAGTATAATAAAAATGGAATATCAAAGAGAGAGCAAAATAGTACGTTAATGAATAAAAAAGTTGAAGTCTGTGGGAAAAAAATTAAATCCCTCCTTTATCTTACTGTGTCTCATCCAGTCAAAGGCTTGCATCTGTAGAACATGGATATCAATTTCAGAAATGTTAAACTATGAAAGAGAAATATCAAAATACAAAGTAAGGAAAAATAAATTGTAGTTAGATTAAAAAGGTAAACAAAAGAAACCCTATGGACAAAGGCAAAAGGTAAAGGACAGGTTGGAAGTAAAATACTTGATGTTTAGATGCTTTTTTTCCTTCACATTTTAACATCCGAAATTGAGATGTATCTTAAAATTAAGGTCTCATTTTAGAAATAGACACATAAAGTATATGTATGAGATAATTAATATGCTTAATGTTGAAATAGCTCTTAGAAGTCGGTGAGAAACATACCTCAGATATACCTCAAATAGCCTGAATAGACCATTCACTAAAGGAGAAATAGACTTGTCTAATTAATATTTGAAATGTTTTACTTAGTACTGTCAGAAATATGAATTTAGATTATAATGAAGTGGCATTTCTCACCTATGTACTGGCAGTGATTGTTTTAGAAAAATGTACATTGTTGTTGAGGGTGTGACAGAAAAATTACTAATTCGTAGTAGGTGGGAAAATAAATTGGAACAGTTGTTTTAAAGGATCAGTTTGATAATACGTCAGTTTTCCTTGATGTAATCTTTGACCTATAAATTCCTCTTTTTTTGGAATACAAATAAAGTCATGCACAAGTATTTGGAGATAAAGGCATTGACTGTAGCAGCATTGTTTATATAGTAAATGCGTATATGTTAAGAAGAGGGTTGGGCATAAAGGTTCTGATACAGCTATGTCATCGGTATTCTGGGGTCATTTAAAATCATGTTAAGTGACATGAAAAAGACTTAATTTCAACATCCTGAGAAAATATGTGAACATAACTTATGGTCATCCTGATCACGTTTAAAAATGTGTGTGTAAGTGCCAAAACAGGTTGAAAGAGGAACCATTAAGGTTCTCTGATGGGATGAAGTTTTGTGTGTTCCTGTATTTTCTTCATTAAGCAGGTCTTATTTTGCAGTATGAAGTAAATTCTGGAAAAGCAGAAAGTGAGTCACTGCATTTTGCTGATGGAGCATTTTTACTTTTCTACTTTTAGACATACACTAATAATGATAACCACTAAATAAGTGTTCATGAGAAAGCTGTTGATCTATCTGCACACATTAAAAACATCATCTTAAAAAATTGCTGCTTTTGTAAAATATTTAGAGACATCCAGGTAGTCTGACATATTTTAGTATTCTAAACTGATAGAACCTAAGAAAGCATCCAGTAGAACTTGCAGGAGGTCAACTGTGCTAAGCAAGAATATTTTTCATAGAAGATAGTTGAAAGAGGAAGAATCTTGCCCTTGAAAGAAATCGATACAAATCAGCTACATAACTATCTGTTTATGTGTATACAAACATGTCCCCATAGTATGTTGTTTGGAGTTTGTGACAAGTGACCTCACATGATGTCTATGAGTCTGTCCGTAAAATGCTTAGAAGTTTCTATTTATACCTAAGTTTGTGTTAAATTAAAACTTGAATTTGGAATACATTGTTAAATGACCTGTTTTTACATAAAGCTTCTTGAATTTTCTAGGTGATTATACAAGAACAAGACCAGATTAAGTTTACAATTTAACTTTTAAAGTATTTTATTTGAAGAATTTTATTTGTTAATTTATAAGCAGGTGGTATCATTGGAAGTAAATGAAACTATATAGACATTTAGAAGAAAAATTCTTTGAATCAGTTTTTGTCTAAAATAAAATAATAAACATTCTCTGGAAAGATTTTGGAAGTTCAGATCTTTAATTTTTAATCATTAGGAAAGTTTCTAACTAATTCTTTCTGGAATACTTTATGCTCAGTTTTATATATATATAACTTTTCTATATAAACCACTATACCAGTCCCATTTATTTTCTGATGATTAAGAGGGAGAAAAGCCTCTATCTATATACATCACATAGGTTAGAAGATCACTATTTTTACTAGCACTTACATTTTCTCACCTAGTTTGTATTACATTAGATAAAACATTTGTAAATAAATGATCAAGCTCATGCCTCCAAAATATCTTCTGTATACTTTAGCCCTATTACATAAATGAGAAAGCTGGAAGAGACTGAGGTTTGCTTCGGGTTCTATCAAGGAAGTAGTAGCAGATCTGTGACTGAATTTTAACTCATAATTACATTACAGCATGCCACATTTCACCTATTCCTATTCTCATTAAATATTTATGATTCCCTTAGTCTATCCCTAGGTTTTATTTTGTTGAAGAATAAATTGAAATTATAAAAATCAAGTAAAATATAATGAGAATCTCATTATGAGAAGTTTGTAGACTTTCTTTAATGAATGCTTTCATATTTTTGAACGAAATAAAAGGTCAGTCATAGAGTTTTTGAGCCAAGAGAACTTAGTTCAATATTTAATCTCTTGTATTTTCTAATTTTTTTCTTAAACATTTGGTCAGATGCATTTATGTGTACTTATGATAGTTGCCAGTCCTTTTAGAAGAGAAATCTCCCTGTCAGATGAATTGTTAAAGCTATTTTAAATGTCAGGAAACAACAGTTTTTTATAAAGAGATTTGAAATCAACCATAAGAGCTATAAATGGGGAATATTTGTTTTACCTCCTCCCCTTTAACACTTACATAGTGGAACTCAGCTGTCAGCTTTTTATAACCTCAATAACTTTAATATATCTGTGGCATTTTTCTTAGGGATAGTAAAGCACTGAAGGATGAAAATATCCCTCCTGTCATCTGCCAGGATGTTGAAAACCTCCAGTAAGTGGGTCAAATGTAATTAGATATATCATGTTGAAGAACGTTAGAATCTATTTTAAGGGGAACATCTCTTCTTCCTCTTAAACATTTTAACTTGGGTTTGGGTAAAAATTTTAATATTTTTATAAACAAAGCAGGATAATGGGAATTAAAATTCTGTTATTGTTAATCTGAAAAAAAGCATGTGAACTGTGGATGAATTTTTAATATTTCCTTTTTAAAAAACTCTAGGACTCTGACCAGCCTATAGTAAATATACTTTTATTCTATAGGAAACCAAAGGTGTATTTTTTTAGAATTGATTTTTATGTATCTTTTTAGGAAATTTGTGAAGGAACAGAAACAGGTACAAGAAGAAATTAGTAGAATGTCTTCAAAAGCCATGCTTAAAGTACAAGAAGATATTAAAACTCTGAAGCAGCTTCTGTCAATGGCTGCCAGTAGATTACAGAGGAACACCCTCAGGATTGACAAGTTGAAAATAGAAACTGCTCAGGTAAACTAACTTAAAGTAATTTTATTGTAGGGCTTTGTTTCGTTTTATTTAAGTAGAAGTTAACTGTTTTATAGGTTATAAGACTTGATACAGATGTACTGTAAGAAAACTGTTTAGCATGTGTGCTTTTTTAAAAAAGATTTTATTTAGAGAGAGAGAGAAAGAGAGCATGAAAGGGGGGAGGGTCAAAGGGAGAAGCTGACCCCTTGCTGAGCAGGGAGTCAGTTGCAGGACTCGGTCTTGGGTTTCAGGATCATGACCTGAGCTGAAGGCAGTCGCTTGACCAGCTGAGCCACCCAGGAGCCCTAACTTCAGTACTTTTAAGTTGCTATGATAATAGTAGTCACTAGTTTGTATTGAGTTATTATTTGTGAGGCAGTATTTTAAGAAATATATATTAGTCCAGTTTAGTTTTCATGACAGCTCTATGAGTTAGGCTGTCTTATCTTTGTTATATAAATAAGAATATGGGCAGAGAGGTTGTTAATGAATGGAAGAGGTTGTCAATACTCTTAACTATTTTGTTTCCTAAGAGTGCTTGCTGGCTAAATTGCTATATCGTACAAGCAAGGCAGAAAAATATGTTTTTAAAAATCTGTCATCTATTAACTGCCCTATGACCCAGCAATTGCACTATTGGGTATTTACCCTAAAGATACAAATGTAGTGATCCAAAGGGACACATGCGCCCGAATGTTTATAGCAGCAATGTCCACAATAGCCAAACTATGGAAAGAACCTAGATGTCCATCAACAGATGAATGGATCAAGAAGATGTGGTATATATACACAATGGAATACTATGCAGCCATCAAAAGAAATGAAATCTTGCCATTTGCAACAACATGGATGGAACTAGAGCGTATCATGCTTAGCGAAATAAGTCAAGCAGAGAAAGGCAACTATCATATGATCTCCCTGATATGAGGAAGTGGTGATGCAACATGGAGGCTTAAGTGGGTAGAAGAAGAATAAATGAAACAAGATGGGATTGGGAGGGAGACAAACCATAAGTGACTCTTAATCTCACAAAACAAACTGAGGGTTGCCGGGGGGAGGGGGTTTGGAAGAAGGGGGTGGGATTATGGACATTGGGGAGGGTATGTGATTTGGTGAGTGCTGTGAAGTGTGTAAACCTGGTGATTCACAGACCTGTACCCCTGGGGATAAAAATATATGTTTATAAAAAATAAAAAAATTAAAAAAAAATCTGTCATCTATTAAATAAAAAATATATTATGCTTTTTAAGTATTAAAAATTCTGATGACTTGCCAGTGTTATGTCTTAGTTAAAAATGTTAATGAGGCGCATGTTTTTTGCCATTCATATGTACTTGTTTTTTTCTTTCTATGGTATAATCTATGTCATTTTTTCTTTGTTGACACTCTTGCCTCCCTTGTGTAGTTTGAAGTCTTTCATCGTCTCCTCCTGGCTAGTTGTTCTGTCTCTGCGTGCCCAGCTCCCCATCTGTTTAAAGGTGGGTGTTGCACAGTCCTCTGTAACCTTCCTGAGTGCTAGATGAATGCATTTTTCCATATTTCTCTGTGATATCACACAAAATACCTGTATTTAGTCCCTCTTAGCAATTTGCTGTCCCATTGGGATGTAAGTATACCTGGTTCTTTACCTCTCTAACAACTTCAGGTTGGCAAAATCACAGCACAATGGTGTCTAGCACTGTCTCACAAATGCCATCTGTGTTAAATTAGTTGCTGGTGGCAATAAGCAAGTGATATACAGGCAAAATCATTCAAGTGAGTCTGTCTGGAACGGTGGGTCTACAATGGGAAAGCAAAAATTAAGAGGTAAGGCTGAGAAAATTTGGAGATAATTCCAAAAACTTAGAAAGGCCTGTGTGGACTTTGTATAATTAAAGGATCCAATTTACAATACGATAACATTTGTATTTGAAGTAGATGTTTCAAAAAGTAACAAATATTCTTGTGGTAATCTATATCTAATCTGTTGTAATTCTGATAGAAAAGCTCTGTGAAACTAGATAGCATTAACTTGACTTTATACTTGCCTAAGAGAAGTATTCGTGGGGCGCCTGGATGGCTCAGTTATTGGGTGTTTGGCTTTGACTCAGGGCATGAACCCTGACCCCCACATCAGACTCTCTGCTTAGTCTGAAGCCTGCTTCTCCCTCTCCCACTTCCCCTGCTTGTATTCCCTCTCTTACTGTCTCTCTCTCTGTCAAATAAATAAATAAAATCTTAAATAGAAAAAAAAAGAAAAGAAAAGTATTTGTGTACATACTAGGTTGACATACATGAACAAAGGGATTGAATTTTAGTAATTCCAGGGGGGGCTGGTTGGTTGTAGAGCATGTAATCCTTTATTAACTCTATAGTCAATTAATCTTTGACAAAACAGGAAAAAATATACAGTGGAAAAAAGACAGTCTCTTCAATAAATGGTGCTGGGAAAACTGGGCAGCTATATGTAGAAGAATGAAACTCGACCATTCTCTTACACCACACACAAAGATAAACGCAAAATGGATAAAAGACCTCAACGTGAGACAGGAATCCATCAAAATCCTAGCGGAGAACATAGGCAGTAATCTCTTCGATATCAGCCACAGCAACTTCTTTCAAGATATGTCTCCAAAGGCAAAGGAAACAAAAACAAAAATAAACTTTTGGGACTTCATCAAAATCAAAAGCTTCTGCACAGCAAAGGAAACAGTCAAAAAAAACAAAGAGGCACCCATAGAATGGGAGAAGATATTTGCCAATGGCAGTATAGACAAAAGGTTAATATCCAGGATCTAGAATGAACTCCTCAAACTCAACACACACAAAACAGGCAATCATATAAAAAATGGGCAGAAGATATGAACAGACACTTCTCCAATGAAGACATACAAATGACCTTCAGACACATGAAAAAATGTTCATCATCACTAGCCCTCAGGGAGATTCAAATTAAAACCACATTGAGATATCACCTTACACCAGTTAGAATGGCCAGAATTAACAAGACAGGAAACAACATGTGTTGGAGGGGATGTGGAGAAAGGGGAACCCTCTTCCACTGTTGGTGGGAATGCAAGTTGGTGCAGCCTCTTTGGAGAGCAGTGTGGAGGTTCCTCAAGAAATTACAAATAGAACTTACCTATCTTGGACTTGTGAGTTTGAGCCCTGTATTGGGTGTAGAGATTGTTGAAAAACAAAATCTTAAAAAAATTTCCAATTAAACACTGTCATTATCAAGAATAGGCACAACATTATGTTTAAAACAAAGCAGAACAGAAAACAGTGAGTGCAACCCGATGTATTTGATATTAATTTAAAAATTACAGTATTGTTTGAGATTAATTAATGCCAGTTTTCTGCTGTTTCTGTAATGTATGGTGTTAAAATAATTACACAAAACCACATAAACTGTGGTGATTAGACAAACTCAAACTCATACCTCCTGGTTTCATATCCTTTTAGAAAAAAGCTTTCAACTTTTTGGACCTCATTTGAGTTATTCACCTACCATGTTTCACTTTTTAAAATCTGTTTAGGCACCTGGGTGGCTCAGTGGGTTAAAGCCTCTGCCTTCAGCTCAGGTTATGATCCCAGGGTCCTGGGATCAAGTCCCACATAGGGCTCTTTGCTCAGCAGGGAGCCTGCTTCCTCCTCTCTCTCTTCCTCTCTCTCTGCCTACTTGTGATCTCTCTTTCTTAAATAAATAAAATCTTTAAAAAATAATAAAAATAAATAAAAAATAAAAATCTGTTAAATGGAGATACTAATAGATGTCTCATCGAATTTTTATGAACATTAAGGAAGTCACTATTTAGAACCTGGAATAGTTTGTCATGTAGTAAGCTACCAAAAAATGTTAGCTATTATTGCTATTCATAGTCATTAACTGATTCATGAAAATAAGTAAAGCACAAAATCTACTCTTTACCCTCAGAAAATCATATCTTTCTCCTTTTTGAGATCAGACAAATAAGAGTTTGGTTTATTTCCTTTCCTTTATCATAAATTTATCTTCAAATTATGTGTTTATGTATAGTTAGCCTTTCAGTGTAAATTGAAGCCATACTGTATGTGTAGTGATATCTTCTTACCTCTTGGTGTGCCTGAACATTCCATGTCAGCAGTAAAGCTTAAAATAGCTGAACATTTCTACATAGTAGTTGATAATGGTCATGTACCATAGTTTATTTAATCAATTTCCTGTTAGTGTTTAGGATGTTTTCATTTCTTTCTTTCAGGAGCAGTGTTGCAGATTATATGACAATATAAATTTTGTTTATATGACAATAAAAACTTTTAACAAGTAATGCAGAAACCAGTCAGAATAGTTGTTAGATGAAACTGCTGCAGTATGAAACAAACAGAAACTAACATTTAAAAAAAATAAATAGATGTAACTTCTGATAAGCATTTCTGAGGGAAATTTCAAGATGTAATTTGTTGTTTAGAACAAAAAGTACCATCAAGTCTCTCCTTCTAAAAGTGTTTTATTAAAAAAATGTTAATCTAAGTTAATGTTTATAGACACTGAAACTATAATGATAACAAAGAGAGTGATAAAGAATCATGGTATTAAAAAAAGTGACTTGCAGCTATTTTTAATGGTCAAAATAGTGAGCTTGTCAATCCATTATTAACATTCTTTATTGATGTAATGATGGCAAAATTAAAAGAAATGTTTAATAAAATACATATATTTTGGAGAGCCCTTGATTCTAGAAATTGCAGCTCAATATTTTTATTTTTGTACTATAATCAGTGATCAAATAATTTCTATAGTATGTCTTTAACAAAGAGTGGGAGCAGGACTCTGTTAACTCTCTGTATATCAGAGCCATTCCTTAAGCTAATAGCATAGTAAGTTTCTCAAGGAGATTTTATATCTCTGTGTATAGTTGTGAAACAAATTCACCAGGGGCAATAGCCAGAGTGAAGTAATGGTCTTTCAATTTGAATATGATTTGAGGCAACACTTCACAAATATGGTCAAACTTATTCTAAATTCCTGGCATGATGCTAGATTTCCACAGATTGAATGGTGAGTACGACATATGGCTTCCCTCAAATAATTTAAAATCTGCAGGAAGGGATCAGCATATAGGTAAATGAGTTCATTGTGAAACATGATGTTGGGAGAACTGTGAAGAGCACTTAACCAAATATTAGATGGAAAGTCAACAGGTTGTTTTTTGGAAGAGGTAATTCCTTATTAGAGCTCTAGAGGGAGATGAGGGCTAAGCCAGTTGAAGAATCATGGAAGTGACTGTTTAGCCATGAGTCTTTGAAGGACAAGCTGTTGGTTCAATAATGCAGGTATGAATTAGCAAGTTATAAATTGTAAAAATTTCTCTTTCAAGGAGAAAAATCTAGAAATAGGGTGCTAAGATTAAAACTCAAAGTAATAAGAGGGTTTTTTGACCAGGGTGCTAGTAGTACTTGTTACTAGCAAATAAGTGGAGGGAAATAGGGTTTGGTAGGAAAGGAATCCTAAGGCAAAGGTGTTGAGTGTCTTCAATGTAATTTTTCATTTTATTTTGTAGAAGATTATGGTAATTGTTGCAAAGATGACCAGAAAATATTCTTCCTATATCTGTTTGTATGTATTGTTGAAATGTGGTTTTTCCATAAATCCTATTAAAAGGTGATATTTATTTTACCCGTCTTTGATTCAAGGCTAGCCTTGTGACTTGTTCTGATCAATAAACGTGAGTTGATTTAGTGTTATTGCCAATTCCAAACATTAAAAAGTTTGAAGCTTTTGCTATCCCTCTCTTGTTGTCCTAGGATTGCCACATAAAAAAACCCTATCTATCTATTGGTAGCTAAATGGCTTCTGAACAGGGAAGTCTGGCCAATAATCAGAACCAACTACCAGATATGTGAGTGGGACAGTCTTAGGGCATTCAGTTCCACTGAAGCCATTGAAAAGTGCAGCCAGATGCATGGCTAGGAGACACCAACAAAAGACCAATTCAGGGAAGGCCAGCCCAGGTTGACCCACAAAGTTGTGAAGAAATAAGATAGTTTTTCTTATTTCAAGCTAACAAATATGGGCCAATTCATGACACATACGTGATAAACTATTAAAATATTGAAAGGCTTTAAAGAAAGAGAGAAACATGGAGATGACCAATATTGCTATAGTTGGCTACATGGAGAGAATGGCTTAGAGTTAGGTTGTGAATGAAGATAGTGAAAGATGACGAAAGTTTGAACTGAAATAGTAGGAGTAGAAATAAGTAGACAGATTTGAGAGATAATAAATAGACTGGTTAGATTCTAATGCTTGATGGGGTCCTGTTGAGGGAGAGGAGGCATAATGTAGTAATGCATGATGGTAGTCAGTTTATATTTGGGAATCTGAATGGATTCTTGGGTGATCACTGAGGTAGGGTACATATGTGGCCATTGTTGTAGAAGGAGTGTTGTGAGGAATATTGACTTCATGATGACTTTCTTTTAGACTACGTTCCATTATGAAATAAAAGGCAATATTATTTTCTATGACATGTTCATAATGATGATAAAAAGTTGGCTAGAATGATCTGGATCAGGAAGAAGAAATATGGCTTTCAGAAGAAACTGCAAATGGGTTGTAGTTATTCCAAAGGGAGAGCATAGCAGGAGGAAATGAAAAGACTCAAAAACACCAACCGTAAATCTAGAGAGGAGAATCCTGCTATAATTCAGGAGTTAAAGACTTAACCAGAGATACCTGAGAGTAAAAGTTTCTAACAGTTTTATTGTTTTTTATCTTTTTCAATAATGTCTTACTATCTGATCAATACTTAGCCACACTGATTCTTCTGTACTTTAAAGTGAATGTGATATAAACTCCTTTACCCAAATTATACTTTCATAAGCCAACATTGGTTTGCTACATATTTATTGAACATCTAATATGTTTTTAGAACATTTTTGGCTTTCTGGGTATGACACTGAATGAAGTAAGAAGTTATGCTCTTATGCCAAAATAATACGTAAGCAAATAAATAACATAAATAATAAATAAATATGTGAAATAATATTAGGTGGTGACAAGTACTCTGCAGGAAAAAAAAAATAGGATAAGAAGGTACAGGATAATGAGAAAGAGGTGTTATTTTATGTCATTCATGTAAAAGATGCCTTTGATAAGGTGATATCTGAAGAGACAGAGATCTGAATAAATATGTAGAAAGAAAACATACCAATATTGGAGGGAGAACTCTCCAGGTAAAGGGAAAAACATATGCAAAAAATATTAATGTGGAAATACACTTGACATTCTTGAGAAGCAGGAGGAAGACCACTGTGTTTAAATCACCTTGTAGAAATAGTTTAGTTGGTGGGAAATGTAAAGCTTTATAATAACAAAGGAAATTTTGGATTTAAGTAAAACCCTGATGGGAAGCTGTTGGAGAGACAGAGGCAGGACAATGATAGTGTTTGATTCATATATTTAAATGATTGTCCAGCTTACCTTATGGAAAATACTTTAGACTAGGTTTCAGTACAAGCAAGGAGATCAGTTATGTGATTACTATAGAGGGAAAAGATGGGGTAAGGGATTAGTCTCAGAATATATTTTTAAAAATAATGCGTTAGTTTTCTATCACTGATTTAAAAAGTTGCCACAAACATAACAACTTAAAACAACACAAATCTTTAAGTTCTTGTTCTATAGGTGAGAAGTTAGACCATGGGTCTCAATGGGCTACAAGTCAGCAGAGGTGAGTTCTTTACTAGAGGCTCTACAATCTACTTATACACTCAGGCTAGTTCACAGAATTCAGTTCATTGTGGTTGTAGAACTGATGTCCCAATTTTCTTTCTGTCTTTCTGCCAGGTTTTGTTCTTAGCTTCCAGAGGCCACCTGCATTCTTTTGTACTCAAATCCCTTTTTCTTTTAAGCCAGAAAAGATGACATGCGTTATTCTCATGCCTTTGTGCTACGCTTTTTCTTTTGCTGTATCTCTCTCTCTCTGACACTGTGCCTTCCTCTTCTGATTTTAAGGAGCCATGTTTTATATGGGGCCATGCATAATCCAAGATAGGCTTCTCATTTTAAGGTCAGCTGGTTAGCTATTTTAATTCTATCTGCAAAGTCCCTTTTGTTATATAAAGTAAACATTTACACACTTACAGTAGTTGCACCAATGGGTGAGGACCATGGAACCAGAGTGTGCTCCTTATCACATCTGGCCTGACAAGTACTAGCTGATATTTGAACATTTTTCACCTAAGAAAAGAGAATATTTTTATGGTTTGACCTGAAATTGTTATACAACAACATTCAAAATATAGTTAAGATTACTCTCTCTCTTTTCATATACATACATATGCTAGAGCTTCAATTTTATCGATAGTAATAAGACCAAAAAGAATAATAACAAAGAAGAGTTCACCAATGGAAATTTGCTTTATAAACCCATTTAATTCTCACAACAACCCTATGAAGTTGGTATTATGTTTCTCTTGCTTAAATATTTTTGTTTCTGTGAAAAAATATTTTCATTAAAAATAATTTTCCAATAGTGTATGTAATATGCTCTCAATTATTCTTAACCCATACAAAATACACTTCCTCGTCATCTTACCTACCCCCCCATACTTACCTCCGAGAAAGAATAACTTATGTATTAGCATCTTGCTCCTCCATCCACAGTATAGCCTTATTACCATGAAGCAGCTGCTTGGCCAGATCCTGTATTTCTCGTCCTCTGAATATGGGTGGGTCAGATACTGAGTTATTACCAGTGAGATGTGAGATGATGTGAAATGAAACATTTTTGGCTAAGGCACTTGAAGTGTATGTGTGCTTTCACCTTGCTCCCTTCCTCTCTTCTCTGCAGATTGCTTATGTTGACTGCTGGAGGAGTCATGACATGGAAAGAGTCTGTTTCTCCTAATCATTTTGTGGAGGAAAAGCAACTCTGGTTAGGACCGTCAAAAGAAATAAACTTCTATTGGTATTTTCTTCACTGTAGTAGCTAGGGCTGCACTAAACAGTAGAGAAATGGGTTATTTGAAGGAGAGCCCATCCCCCCCCCAAAAAAAAAACCTTAAGTAGCATTGGCTAAGTAGTTGGAAGGCAGGTAACAGGAAATAGTTAATCTTAGCTAGGATGATATAGCCTGTTGCCTCCATTATCTTGGAAGCAGAAAGAACCAGTACATTGAGCTTGCATCTCTTAGGTAGTGACCAGAATAGCATTATTACATGGAACAGATCAACTCTGATGGCAGCTATTCACTTTACTAGGAAAACTGAAAGGAAATAGAGTGCAGCAGAATTTTAAGGTCTCAGGCTTTTCAACGATGAGGGCTTCTTTGTAGATCACAGTATGAAATAATACTGAAAGAGTTTTAAATTCATAAGATTCAATAAATATATCAAATAAAGAAAGAGATCTAGCATTGAGGCAAAGATCAGGTTGGGGTGCAATCAATCTACAAACTCTTACTGCTTAATATGTCTACAATTTAAGAAAGAGGATCATGAGGAAAAGAAGAAAAATAAGTAAATTAAAATGGCAGACATGAGCATTGCATCTGGGAAAGAGTTATAGGTGCTATTTGACATATGAAATGCTTTGACTTCTGAAAACTTCTAGCTGTATCTCCTTGGAACAGAGAACCTTTCTAAGAATATTGTCCAAAGCTTTTATATATCAAACAATAACTTTCAAGAAAGAGTCTCATATGGTACTGTGATATTTAAAATAAAACAAAACAAAAAAGAAAAGGAAAAGTTTAGAAGACAAAGTCAATGTTGGAAAATGCTTGTGCATAACAAACAACATTGTTCTAAAAGTCAAGTCACTCAGTCTGTGCTAATAAGAAGACCCTTCTGATGAACAATTCAATTGGGTTTAACAAGGCTGTTTATAGCTAATCCTAAATGCAGTAATAGGCAGTTTCCTATACTCAATGTTAGGCCTATACTCAATGTTAGTTTTGCTCCCTTTAGAACTTGCTTGTAATTACAATTTAGCCTTTAATTATTCTGCTTCTCATTTTCAATTTATGCTTAAGACCAACAGTATGCCCTGGAGATGGTAAGTGCTGACGTGGACAGGAATAAAACGGACAGCAATTCCTTTAGCCACTTGGCCCAGATGGCCAAGATGGAATCGTTTTGTTGTGTATGTTGTTTTGTTTTTTAAACAACTTGTTCCAGAATAAAAATAAAGAACATATTAGTCAAGGAAACCATATATCTAAGATATATATATCTTTCCAAATACAGGCCAGGGCACATTTTATAACTTTTTAAATATATTTTTTGTGAGGTTAGCTGTGAAAAAGGCCATAGTCCTGGGCCTACAAGGTAATTTAATTCCAACTCTATAAAGTACCAGCTTCAGGACTGTAAAAAAGTTTCTGAAACTATCCATGTTTAAGGCACTGCACGATGAAGAATGATAGAACACCAAGTATAAGAGTTGTTTGGTTGATTGACCCAACATAGGCAAATCATTTTGAATACTACCTGACCTATTGTAAGCCTTCAAGTTTATGTAGGATACTGCTCTTGTTATTGATTTAAATACTTTCAGTGATAATGACAAGATCTTGCTAATTCCAAATTGGAGAGGTTTTGCATTTGACTTTAACAATTAATTTCAAATAAGTAGAGTGCAAAATTATACAACTTGTTAGTTTAAGAAAACAGATATTTATGAAGAATATAAAATCAATCTTATAATGTTTCACTATTGTTAGTCATGTGACAGATATCATGTCCATTCAAATAACCACTTGAAATTAATGGTATGCTTTATAAACTGCCTTCACACCCTAAACTAGAAACATCTTTCTGAACCTTGCTTCAAAGAAACATCAGTTAATTGTGACAAAAGAGAAATGGAAAAATCCCAACAAAAAGTATTAAAATGTAATTAGACTGTAAGAGTATCACATATGCCTAAATCTTTAGTGATATGAATAATGAAATAGGTTTAGGAGATTAACAGGACAGTATAAAGCAGGCAGGATAAAACTAGAATCCAGTGAGCAGCTGATGTTATTTTAATGTCAATCAGGGTGAACAGAAATAGTGAGTCATCTTTTTTATTGTGTGGTCTTAAAGATTAAATGTTGGGCTCAGTTACCCATGTAACAGACTCATGTCAGCCCATATGATGTCCTAAATCATGTCCCTCATGGAATTCACAAAATTCATCTGGTCCACTTTAAGTGTTTGGAACAGTTTGATGTATAGGTTAAAGATCCTTCTAAGCCTTGATTAAAATACCTAGTCATTCTGTCCTTCCTGATGTCCTAATGCCCGTCTAGAAGCAACCTTTTCCTTATCTAAATTCTTATAACATTAATATCCATGAAAATCTGTATGCCTTTTATTATCATCCTCTAGAGAATGATGTATCAGTGTTTGTAACCATAGACACTAGTCCCTGCAACACTAAGAAGAATGAGGAATGATGAACTAAGTTAACTCACTGGCATGGCATCCCACCCAAACACTATTGAGCCTTAACTTTCTCCCAGAAAAACATCAAAGTATCTTGAATCCCTCGGTCCTGAGTCATTGTGGTACCAAAAAAGCACTACTAATTATGGAAAACAGGTGGTCCTCTTTTCTTTTTATCACATTTCCTTTTTTGTTTGTTTGTTTATATGTTTACTTGTTTCTTTTTTTAATCACTTCATTTCATTTCTTTTTAGTGTTCCAAACGTCAGTGTTTATGCACCACACCCAGTGCTCCATGCAATATGTGCCCTCGATAATACCCACAACCAGGCTCACACAATCCCAACCTCCATCCCCTCCAAATCCCTCAATTTGTTCTCAGAGTCCACAGTCTCTCATGGTTTGTCTCCCCCTCTGATTTCCCCCAAGTCACTTCTCTCCATATCACAATGTCTTCCATCTTATTCCTTATGCTCCACAAATAAGTGAAACCATATGATAATTGATTCTTTCTGCTTGACTTATTTCACTCAGCATAATCTCTTCCAGTCCTGCCCATGTTGATACAAAATTTGGGTATTCATCCTTTCTGATGGAGGCATTTTATATATGGACCATATCTTCTTTATTCATTCACTCATTGAAGGGTATCTTGGTTCTTTCTTTCCCCGTTTTGGCGACTGTGGCCATTGCTGCTATGAACATTTTGATCACATTTTTTTTAACATTACAGAAAGCACAGTCATAATAAGGCATATATTTCCCTAGTGTATTACAAAATGTAAAACATTTTGCTTCAGTATTTACTGGTAGTCACTCTACCCTCATAGCCTCAGAAACCATAATAATTGCTAATGTATATTAAAAACTTGCTATCCTGTCATGTGCCAAACACAGTTCTGTGTTCTTTTCGTGGATTATCTGATCACTTCAAATTCACACCCTTGAGGTTAGAACCTCTATTTTCTCTTCCTGCCTCCTTTGAGAGATGGAGAAGCTGAGCCTCAGAAGGGTGAAGCAGCTTACCACAGGTCATACACTTCCAAGGCAGGAGGGACGGAATTTGAACCCAGGTGGTATGACTCCTGAGTCTGCAGTCTTCACTATCAGAAGGAAGGAAGAAAGGAAGGATGGAAGGAAGAAAGGAAGGAAAGGAGGGACTAATTTGGGAGCAAACTGAGCATCAGCCTCTATCCTCAAGTTCTTTTCTCCCTCTGCTAACTAAGCTTATGTTACTAGGTCTCTTTATGGTCAGTTTTTATTCCATTGGATATCATCCAAAGTACTCAGAAATTGCAAACAGATATATCGTTAACGACCGTCCATCTTTCATCTACACTTCCAAAAATGTATGGCTTATACGAGTCTAAATTAAAGGCTGGCAAAAGGTTTATATGAATGATGAAATCAGAAATATTTTAGTATTTCAGTTCATATAGTCTTTGTGGAAATTACTCAGCTCTATAGTTGTAGTACAGATAATATGTAAAAGCAGGGTTTGGCCTAGCATGAGGATGAGTGAAGTGTGAAGTACTTGTGACAGAATTTAAGGAGACACTCATTTTCAAGGTTATTTGAATACAAGACCCTGCAAGTGAGTTCCCATTTAAATTTTGGGCCTTGAGGGCCTTACTTGCCTCATGGTAATCCCTTTCTTGAGTACAGGAATGCTGTAATTGGATTTCAATAGAACTAGTCACAGAGAAGAAGTACCCAAGATTAGAGGCTTCTTTCTATCTTGGAGAATAATCGAGAAGGAGAGGGAGACAGTATAGTATTTGGGCCTCAGGAAAAAAAAGTAATAATTGAAGAGGAGAGAATGTGGATTTCTAAAAAGGAGTGGATTAGGGGAAATTGTGGCAACAGTTTTGGATAAAATAACTAGCAGAGATAGAAATTATAATCAAGACTGCAGGCAGACAGAGTTGAGTTGCTTTTCTATACATATATATATATATATATATATATATATATATATTTTGGGGGGGGGAGCATACTTAAACTAGGCATTTATACCTAAACCTGCATTTGGTCTACCCCAGGACTGACACATTGCCACATATTTGTAATATTTAGAAGTCTTACAAAGAATTTGTGAACTAGTTTCTCTCATGCAATGAGAACACAAGATGAATAAAATACATTGAGGCATTTTTGAAACCTAAAAGGTGATCACATGTCATTGCTGGTGTCCATCATTAGTAGCTATAGGAGACAATGTTATACAAAGGCAGTGAAGGTAGAAAATAGTTTCTCAGTTGTCAACACATAAGAGAAGACAAAATAAAATGAAAGAAAAAATGAAAGAAATGGTAGATAATGTAAAGCATTGAACATTAATTATATGTACTAGTTGTATGTTATCACTATGTTATCACGTATGTGGAAACCTCTCAAAAATTCCCAGAACTAATAGAGGGATGGATAATCAGAAGACTTATTTCCTGGGGCACCTGCGTAGCTCAGTGGGTTAAGCCTCAGCCTTAGGCTCAGGTCATGATCTTAGGGTCCTGGAATCGAACCCCATGTTGGGTTCTCTGCTGGCGGGGAGCCTGCTTCCCTCTCTGTTTATGCCTGCCTCTCTGCCTACTTGTGATTTCTCTCTGTCAAATAAATAAATAAAATATTTTTTAAAAAGATGGTTTTTTTCAGCATCTGAGATCAAGAACCAGGAACTGTAGGTTTCATATGATGATCAAAATATTCATGTAAAACCATTTTTGTACATTTATGGTAAGTGTCAAGTATTTTTAAGCTATATGAAATAAAAGAAAAAAAAACTTCTCTGAAACCTCATATAGTACAATGTAAAAAATGACAAATTGAAAATATTAAATTTCATTTTCAATACATTTCACTTACCCTCCATTTTCCATCCCAAAGTGGCATCAGTGCATACTTATAAGACTGATGCATTATTTTAGTCATTTGGCTATTAAGGACATGAGGAAAATACTCAAAACTATGAATTATATGAAATATTTTGGAGTCTTACACACTGAGTTCTGCATTACCTACAATAGCTCAAGATGAAAATTACAACTAGGTAAAAGTTTCCAAAAATAGGGATCCTCAGTAAATCTTTATAGTTTGAATAGGCAGAAAAATTAAATCTCATTTTCTGTAATTAACAGATAAATTGTTAAAGTTGTGCCACTGGGAACTACTTTATATTCTAAACAGTATAGCAAATTCTGACGGAAAATAATCAGAAGAAAATGTCCATAATGTAACCGGGATGTACCTTATTATACTAATCGGCTCTAATAAGGAAACATAATTCTTTTCTTCAGTACATCTGCACAATAATTTTTATAGCCATGCTATATTTGGATATTGGAATCACTAGATTCTAGATTCTAGAGAGCAAAACAGAGTTTGCCAGTGTAGTTAAAAAATATATATTTGAAATTAAATATATAAGGCATGAAAATAGTCTTATGCATTGTGTGTGTTTTTAATTCTCCTTAAAAAAAATGAGTTAGAATCTAGATTACCTTGGGGTCTCTCATCTAAAACTTTAATTAGAACTATTTTTTTCCTTTTTAAGACATTTATTCATTTGTTTGTTTGTTTATTTATGAGAAAGTGGTAGCAGGGGTAGGGACTGTGAAGGAGGGTTAGTGGGTTTGAGGAGTGGTAAGAACAGAGCAGAGGGAAAGGGACAAGCAGACTTCCTGCTGAGTGGGGAGCCTGATGGGGGCTCAATCTTGGAACCCTAAGATTCTGACCTGAGCTGAAGTCAAGAGTCAGATGCTCAACAGACTGAGCCACCCTGGATCCTCTGACCTAGAAGGTAACTCTAAGTGAATCATGTAAGCAATCTAATTAATATCCATTAGCTGAACCCTAATGATAACGTGCTGAATTTGCAGAATACCTCTCATTGCATCGTGTCAGGAATAAGAAAACGAGTGATCAAAAAGTCATCTCATAAAAAGAAAATGCAGAGGTAAGATGGACTTTGATGTCTCCTAGAAATGTGTTTTTATTTTCTTTCTCCTTTAGAGTTGACTTTTTCACCCTCGGAAAGCACATCCCTTCTTTTTCAAATTACATTTTGCATTGTCTGCCATTTCAGCAGTTGATTAAGTTTCATGTCACTCCTTGGCTGGCAGAGATTGGGTCAAAAACTGGTTCATCACATGCCCAGCACACACTGTGCTTTCTTCCTTTTTTATTTACAATGGTTTGTATATTGTGAGGAAACTCAGGTGACCCTACAAAGAATAAGATGACCATTTCTCTTATAAAATTAAAGAGAAAATCTTGGTTGCATAGCTAAAGGATTTTGGAAAGTATAATACAAATTTATATTCTTGTTCTTTTATAATAAGCTTAAAATAACCAGTCTCTTTCGTAGTTCTCCTTTTTTGCCCTTACTTCTCTACTTACTTAACTGGCATAAATGTATAGTGTTGGCAAACTTAAATTAGGTCTTATCCCATAGGAACTTAAGTTCAGAAACTCTTTTTTTTTCTTTTATATCATCTATGTTTTATGATGGGCATAAGAGAATTTATGAATGTGTCCCATCCTGGGATGAGAGGTTAGCACAATACAATCTCTCTCTCTCTCTCTCTCTCTCTTTATCACCTATGTCTTAGAATTATAGCAAAAAGTAGGATACATACCATATTTACTTGAAAAATCTGACAGCTTTTTTAAAATCTGGTAATACAGTTAAAAGAGAGTTATAAGGTTTTTTTAAGTGCAAAATAACAACAAATTCTAGCAATGGTCTCATTAAATAATGTTGCCCCAAGGCATCGACTCTTTAACTCTATTGAACTGTCATTTCTCTGACAAAGTCAGTTGACTGACTACACAACATGAGTCATAGAACCCCAGCCCTGAGGTTTATAAGCCAATCTAAACAGGCATCACCTATCCAGAATGGGTTTTGTAGTTTGATGAAAAGCAAGTAGATGAAGTACAAATCTATAATTGACTCTCTATCCATCATGATCTTAGATCTCCACAGGCTTGTCCCATTCCAGTTTGTTTTACTTTGGAAAAAAAAAAAATCACAATTTCCTTTTATCTTTTTTCTTTCAGAAACCCTTTAGGATTTAATGAATCAAAATATTTTGTGGGACTGAAAATTCAGTGAGTCAACAGTATTTTGGGGAAATGAAGTATGCAAGAGAATATGTACACAAATAAATAGAGGCAAGAAACTTGAAGAAGAGATTCTTACAACTGTTTACCTGTTATCTGAGTACAGAAATTAAGGAATTTTAGCTTTTGTTCTATGGAAAATTCAATTCCACATCTACCTGAGGTTGATTTATTCATTCAGTATATATTTACTGACCACCTATTTGATGAAAACAAGGGATTTTAAAAGGAACAAAACCAGCTTATTATTATTTCTGTTTCAGGAATCTTATGCCATTCAGCAAATAAAATATTAATCAAATGACAAAATAAAAACTATGATGAGTTTTATAAAAGAAAGTAACCTGTGACATGAGAATCACTGAGTTTCACCTAATTGATGAATAAGGCAATTTGGTAGAGAAAGTGATATTTGAGTTGAAATATAAAAACACAAATAAAAAAATTCAAAGGATGCATTAGATGTAGAGGAAAAGAACATTCACTGGGCAGAAGGGCCAGCATGAAATAAGAAAGGACAAGGCACATGCAAGCAAGTGAAAGAAGGCTAGTGTCACTGTTAAGGAGTGAAGGTATTGCAGAAGTAGGGGACACACCTGCGCATTCTTTGGGCGACGTTTACATCTTCCTCTTCATATCAAAATCAATTAAAAAAAAAACACCAAGTTTTGTCAATATGGATGGGGATTGATACAAATAGCATTGTATATGGAATGATTACTTTGGCTATACAAATAACAATTTTGTGGAGCGGGTGTTAGGAGATTAATTCTATAGTCAGGACAAAAAGTAAATCTTTATTGTACAAGATGGGGACAGATGAGATCTAAGGAATTAGTTTTGAAAACTTATTTGGGATATAAAATGGAGAGAATTTGATGAGAGATTACAAGTAACTGTCACAGAAAAAACATGATTTCCAGGTTTTGTGACTTGTGGAAATTGTTGTACATCCATGTTAGTCAATTAATATTAAAGATTCTGGGGGAAAACATAACAGTGCTAGAATATTGGGCTGTGGCAAGGAGCAGAGAAAGGACAAGGAGACAAAAGAATCTGATCCCTAAAAAAAATGGGATGTTAATAAAGTGATACTATGTAGCACTCCCTAAACTTCTTTAACATATATTCCATATGAAATATGTTATTATCTATATCTCTAATAAAAAATAAATAATGGTGGGGTGCTTAGGGGGTTCACTCAGTTAAATGTCTGATGTCAGATCAGATCATGATCCCAGGGTCCCGGGATCAAGCCCTGCATCAGGCTCCCTGCTCAGTGGGGAGTCTGCTTCTCCCTCTCCTTTCCCCCACTGGTGCTTGCTTGCTCTCTCTCTCAAATAAATAAACACAAGCTTTAAATAAATAAATAAATAATAAAGGCTAATGTGATTACACAGTCAAACTTAGAATGTAGAGATGGTAGTCCTAAATTTAATTGTTAATAATATGCAGCTGCATCTGGATTTTGAGAGTAGGATGCTAAGACTGTGAATAAAGTAGCCACTCCCCACCAGTGCCACCTTGTGTATGTGTACAGAGGGATCTTGGCTCCAGCCATTTAACATATGTCTTCCAAGTGTTTAAATATGACAATGATTTTAACAGATCATTTAGAATAAAGTAAACCAATGGAATATCTCAGAACTTTTAATCCCTTGAAGTACTTTAACAGTCTTTTTTTTTTTTTTTTTTTTTTTTACTGGTTGTTTCCTAAGCATCTAAGCATGGACATCATCAGCTGTCATCTAGAATACTGAAATTATTTTCTAGCCAGTCTCCAATATCTAATTTGTGCTTCTTGCAAACACTGTCTCTTCTAACCTACAAGTTATTTTTTTGAAAACACAAATCTCTCCCCTACTTAAAACTCTTCAAAGAGTGCCTAGGTGGCTCAGCTGGTTAAGCCACTGCCTTTGGCTCAGGTCATGATCCCAGAGTCCGGCCCCACATCAGGCTCCTTGACCAGCAAGGAGCTTGCTTCTTCTTCTCCCTTTATCTGCAATCTACCTTCTTGTGCTCTCTTTGTGTCAAATAAATAAATACAAATTCTTAAAAAAAAAAAAAAACTTTCAAGGCCTCTCATTGCTCTTAAGGTAATGATCCAAATCATTCTCTGGACAATTTTTCTATAGTCCTCATGTAACTATTCATACTCTTTCACTTTCAGAATTGTAGCTACCTATCTATCTATCTATGTATATCACATGTTTCTTTCTTTTTCAGAATGCTTGGATATATTTTATCTTCTATATTCTATCTCCTTTTTTTTTCTTTTTTAAGATTTTATTTATTTGACAGAAAGTGATCACAAGTAGGCAGAGAGGCAGGCAGAGAGAGGAGGAAAGCAGGCTCCCTGCTGAACAGAGAACCCGATGTGGGGCTTTATCTCAATACCCTGAGATCATGACCTGAGCCAAAGGCAGAGGTCCTAACCCACGGAGCCACCCAGGCACCCTTTCTATATTCTATTTTCTGATACCTGTTTCTGATGGCTTACTTTTGTGAAATTTGTAACTACTTCACTTTTAAATATTAAGTCAATAAGGATATTTTAAATAAAACAATGTATAGCAAACTTCTTTGACTAGCCACATATTCCCTGTATAGCATAACAAACACCATATAAGATAAAATCTGGTGCTGGACTAAATCAGATACCTCCAATATGATTTCCCATAGTTCTCAGTATGAAACTTATGTTTAAATACTAAATCACATAAATTGCCTTTTAATGAGTTTTTCTCTGGCAGAATATAAACTCCATGAGATCAGAACTAGCTCTGTCTTATTTAATATTTATCTTCCTTAGTAGAATGCTAATTCCTTGAGGATGGGGATTATAATCTTTCTTTTTCACTACAGTTTCTTCAACAGTCTGGTGTTTCTGACAGGTGGAAGGCTCTCAGTGAATATTTGCTGAAAGAAAAAATGAAGATAGATTCAAGGAGAGAATGAGACACTCAGTGTCTCAAATTGGGAAATGTGAGTTTCATTCTCAGTCAGGAAAATTGGTGATCCTATTTTTCCTTCTGGGAACACAAAATGATAGAATGATTTACCAAGAAGTTCTCTAAGTGTGACACAATGGTGCAAAATGGGCAAGTTTTGCTGATGTAATTTTCAAGAGAAAGCCCAACAGAGCCAGAGTTGATGTTCAACAAAGTGGTGCCAAGGAAACTTTCAGATAAACAGCAGTTGAAGAATGATATACCCATCAGGTAAGGGAAACCCATTCTACCAACAGACATCATTGTCTGTATAGACACGGATACAATTAATAAAAGGCATTATTGAATAGAGGTGAAGTTCCCTCTAATTTGTGGTTCATTGAGCAATCAGAATCAGGGAGGGACATGTTCTTACTCAAAGTTTTATGCCTACCCCATTTCTCCAGTCTTAGCCACAGTTGATATTTCATTTTTTCCAATTGGCATACAATGATAACTTACTTTTTGTAAATGTGTTTGTGTGAGTTTGAATCAATAAAATCATTTTCCACCTAGAAATGGGTGTAATTGAAGAAGTAACATCTCTTGATGTGGGCTCTAAGACAAGATATAACACATATGAAAGGAGTATGATATCTCTTTAAAACTGTTAAATACTTAAAAGTGTTCACATTTCAGAAATATATAACCTAAATATAAAGCAGTATTCCTTATATATAACAAACCATTTTGATCAGCTCTTCAAAGTAAACATCATTGTGTCTAGTACTTCTGATATGTATTTTGAGTTGCTTTAAAAAAATATATTCTCAGCATCATCTATAATTCAGGTCTGCAGTTCACATCAGTCACCTAGGAGTATAAACCAACTCATAGGTAGCAAAATAAAATATTTGTGGTTAGAAAAAATGAGCTTATGAAGCTATACACACATACACATACACATACACATGCATGCACACACATGATGAGGTAAATAAAAATCTTTTGTAGTTTCTTTAAATTACAATATTTTAAAAATATATACAATTCTTCAAGATATAAAATATTATTTTATTTGAAATGTAGAAATTCCTTATTGCTTTAACAAAGTTTGTATTTTTGTGAAAGATACATGATTTTTGAAAGATATGAATATGTTTTAACATTCCGGGGATAAAATGGACAGTAAAAATAAAATAGAAGCACCCAAAAGGCATCGTAATGCTTATCTTTGGTAAAACTCAGACCTTTGGGAGAAAAAATTTTAAGATCAGGAATGTTTATATTCACTAACATTTAGCTTTTAGCCAGTTCTGCCTTCTTTAAATACTTGAGAAACTTATCCACTTTGGTAGCTTCGAATGTACTTCTTTAGGGACACTATATATTAAATTTAGATATTTAGGGCATTAAAATATAAATCTCTTCCCTGATCATTATTTCCAAGTGCCAGCTGATGATACTCACTGGGATTCTTTGCTTTCATCTTAGTGTAGCATATCTTATTCATCATCTCCCCCTCATTCAGACTTTTCTATTTCTATTAATGTAATAGCCACTAAGGTCAAAATATTACTTGTTATAATTTCTCTTTTTCAGTGACTTTACCCCCATGGCTGATAAATGTGTAATGTTAGATGTCCTTTATATGTAATACCCTTTGAAGCAGAGCGAATTGCAAGCAAGTAAAAAAGCAAATAAATTTACCAACAAATAAAAACAAAATTCATTGTTTCATCTAAATAAACATGAATCAAGCCTTGTTAATAAATGTTTTCTTGATTAATTCTTCATAGGGACTCAAATTCATCACTTTCAACCATGTCACACTCGCTTCAGTCTAATTTGGACCATAAGAACTTGATTTAACTCAAGTTAAATCCTCCTCTCCTTTCTAAATAAACCACATTCTCCACCACTAGGGATGTGTTCATCTTATCAAACAACAACACAAAAAGAACAAAGCAATCAAACAAAAGAAACAAGAAAGAAAACAAAGCAACATGAAACAACAACAACAACAAAGAAAGTTTATTCTGGCCTCTATAAAGTGGTCAGCCAGTTAGCATCTTGCTAACTCTAACCCTCAATTCTACTTTTGGTTCAACTTTGTACTGCAGTCATACTTGGAGTTCAACAACTAACTGTGCTCTTAGGTCTTCATACCTACTGTTCACTCTCCCAGGAACAGTGTCTTCTGCCTCTCTCAACCATCAACATGCTAAGTAATACTCATCCTTTAATTTGCAAGTTAGAGAGAGATTTCTCTTCACATCCTCCTAGAAAGGTACTGATTCATTTAGTACCCCTCCATATGTCAGTACACTTATTTTGCAATTGTTTTGCTCTTATTCAATATAGTTAAAGTAACTAAAGGTGCTGGTTAATGTATTTATCTCACTATTGCATTACACATATATGCTAAATTAATGCCTCAAACTATATTCAGTGACAGAGGTTTTCCAGCTTGATGTCCTACTAACTAATTTTCTGCTAAAGCTTTTTACATGATTCAGACTCTTCTATCTGACCTTCATGCCTTATATGGACTATAGAAAAAGATTTACTATTATCATTTATTGTTACTACTTGAGCACTCACAAATCAAATCTATATTGGGACTCAATCATGTTATCTTTAGCTGGCATTGTGCTGTTAATCACAATAATATGATGATCTATAATGTTATTCAGACTGTACTTTCAATATTGAGTTTTTGTCCCATTATATGAGACTCTACTACTCACAATTAGGTATAGAAAAAAATGAGTTTTTGATCATTAGTTTTTGGATATCACTGAATTGAATACAATTTTAATAAAGGAGTATAGATAGCAAAGACTGTATAATAAAGTTATTGCATATGAATAGTAACGAAGGAAATGGGAAGATTTGCTTTGTTATAGAGTTGGTTTTAAATATGGGAAGGGAATACACTAAGGTCCACCAAAAGATTTAACTAAGGGAAAATGGAACACTCAGAGGAAGTGAATTTTAGTTTTATATAAGTAACAAGTTTTCAACAACAAAAAAAGTTGTTTAAAATAATATGTACTGACATGGAATGCAAGACAAATTGAGTCATTGACATATCCATTCATTTATCAATTCACATTTATGGATTATCAAATGATAAACAGGCATCATAAGAAAAATGATAAGAAAAATGAATAGTTCTGACCCTCCAGAAGCTTATAGTTTAATGGGGGATATGACCACATTAAAAAAAAGATTATTTGAAAATTAGAATTAAATATGAGTGCAGGAAAGTATGCATGCTCACTTTGTAGCCAGACGGCTTGATGTCAATGTCCAGCTTAACCACCTGTTTGCCTTTGGGGAAGTTAAAAAATTCCTATGAGTTTTTATGTCTCATCCATATCACTGGAATAACAAAGTTCATTATAAAATAAAGTGATGAAAGTTTAATGTGTTTTGCACAGAATTGTTGAGAGAGAAAGCAAAAATTTGTACCAATTTTTTAGATAATCACTGAGCTGATTCTTGAACGAGGAAGAAATTTAGCAAAACATAAAACTAATTGTTTTAATTTATTTTATTTTATTTATTAAGACCAATTTAGACAGAGGAAGTAGCATGGGCAAAGTCATTGAGAAATGAGGGCTCACACTGCATTGTGAAATAGAGCATATTAATTTATCAGAAAACCATGGAAAAAAGCATCCATACATCTAACCTAGATGTAGCATTTTGTAACAGTGTTATGTATACAAAATGAAGTTTTCACAACTACAGGCCACAACTCAGGTAAGTTGCATGGGAACATAGAAGAGTTTTCTCTTAATATATGTTTAATGCATGGTTTAACTCAAAATATCAATGGTATGTTCAATTTGAAAAGCAACAGTTGTAAAAGGATAACCATGAGATGCTTGTTGTCTTCAAGAACTCTTAAATATGAAATGGTCCTTCATATGAATACTGTGTGTATTGATATATGGTCACTAAATAATTACTTTTCAGGATTAGGACAATCAGTGTAACTTCAACAATGCAAATTTAAAACAAACCAATTAAAGGATTTTCCTGTACAATGAACAATATAATTTAGAACATCTGTTTTGTTAAGCTAACAATCACTACAATAATAGCCACTCTTTCCTGTAACTATGTAATTATTTAATGATATTTAATTGCATGTGTCTATACATGTGTATGTATATGAATGACAATCATAAGTCACCATAAAAATAATCTGATACATATTTTACTTCAATATTGGCATAGAGTATAAGTATCATGAATTCAGATCTTCTTTACTCGGTTCACTGCTTTTTTCTTATCACTTTAATCAGGTTCTTAATTTTGGCAAGTGCCAAGAAATATTTGCTGAATGAACAACTCAATTATGTAAAGAGGCTCCATTCCATAATTGGCCATGATTCTGATCCAGGATGACAATCACCACATTTTTATCAATGCAGAATTAATATGCAAATGATGTCCTATGTTCAGCTTAACTTCTTGCTGCATTTGGGAAATTAGTGGAAGATAAACTTTCCTACATTAAATTTATAGGAATTTCATAAAATATCAATTTTAGGTACGAAGCAGAAATTATTTTTGAACCCACAGGATATTTTTAAAATATTTGAACACAACATTTTCTCTTGTAAATTGCAGTAAATCTGAAGAAGAAGGGATGAATTGAGTCTTGCAGGTCAGAGGAAGTACTGTGACCAAATGACAGAATAATAAATATGTGTGGAGTTCTGCATTGTACAATACCATAGTTTGATTTAAGAAATGAACTGTTGATTCAGTGGCAGTTTTTCTATCTTAAGTGGTATTCCTTTGATAAGTGTCTAAATTGAATCGATTTTATTTCGCACTGCTATCTCCTGACCCTTGCAGAACTTTTGATTACAATCATTGCACCATAGAATTACAGACTCAGTGAACATGTATTTCCAGCCTATGGCCTGAATATTTTTATTTTTCTTGTTGTGTTTTATTAGCAAATCAAAATGCTGATAAGAAGAATATAGTCTGACACCTGGATGCCTGGGTGGCTCAGAGGATTAAGCCTCTGCCTTTGACTCAGGTCATGATCTCAGGGTCCTGGGATCGAGTCCCACGTTGGGCTCTTTGCTCAGTGGGGAGTCTGTTGCCCCATCTCTCTCTGCCTAATTGTGATCTCTCTCTCTCTGTGTGTCAAATAAATAAATAAGAAGAATATAGTCTGAGAAAATTCCTGTGAGTTGTTAGAAGTGTTCCAAGGTACATGGGAAAATAGAGAAAGTCATAAAAACTGAGACAATATTTTTCTTTCTTACACCATTTGAGACATGTATACAAAAAGTTTAATGCAAAACTGTTTGTAGATATTAACTACTTTTTCTATCTTGTTGTATATTTCTCATTTTATATAAAAGGAATTAAATAAGAAGTTCACAATCAGAATCTCTCTCTCTCTCTCTCTCACACACACACACACACACACACACACACACACACACTGTTCTTGTAGATAAAGGAAAAGCCCAGACCTGAACTGGGATCTGAGAATCCATGAGTGATTGCTGAATTGTGCCACGGTCGGCTTTTGTCTGCATTATAGTAAACAGCATTCATCTGAAAGGCAAAATTAAGAACCAAGAAATAATAGTGCAGAGTCAAATGATGGCTTGTGAGTGGGGACAGCCATTGGTATGGATTCAATCAGAAATAAAATATCTACAAATGAGGATAATAAAAAAAAAAAAACAGTGAGCCTATTCAGAAGGGTAAGCAGGAGATGAATCCAAGAAAGAGTTGTGTAGGGTACTGGAAAGCTGTGGGAGAACATTCCCATCCCCCCTCCCCAGAGTGCTCATGACTTACCTATGTTCTACCAGAAGATATTCTAGTTCTATGAAACCCCACAGAGAAACAAAAATAAAGCTTCTCCATAAATGAGAGAAAATATTATCTTCCCCAAACCCAGTGAGAGGCAAAAAGTGAGCGGAATAATTTCATCTATCGAAAAAAGTGGAAGAAAAAAATGCTTAAAATGCAAAAAGATACTGCCAGTTGCATGCCAAACATAGTTTGCCTTCTCTTAAGACATCATAAACATTAGCTTCTGTAATCTCTGTTAGGTTGACTCTCTTGTGTATTAACTCAGGAGCAAACATTGCTTCTTGATGTGAAATTGAGATTAACTCTCTTTTGCTATCTTCTTTTCCAGTGGCAGGGTGGGAGTAAACTGGGACATATCCTGCCTGACCCTGGCCCCTCCACTTGAAAGGAAAAAAAGATGATAGTGAGATTGGCCAACAATGAAGGCATCAGGAATTCTCCTGCCTTTCTCTTTAGGCCTCAAGTTTGCCACAAGACGTTTGTCTGTGGTTGAATTCCATGTAGGTATTGTTTGGCTGAGACAGTCCCCATTGCCTGGTAGGTATATCTTGCAGGTTATATACCACATAGATGGTCATCTTGTTTAGGCCAAGACCATGAGCACATTTAGGGTTCTCCTCAGTTAGCAGAGGTTGTAGCATGTGTGGGCTTCAGGACAAGTCTGATTGAGCCCTCAGCAATGTAATGGAGCATCTGGCTTCCTGAGCTCTCTGTGGCACTGGCACAGGCCTGGCTGAGGCCACTTCTGCAGTCATGATGGAACCCCCCCCTGGCCTGGGCCGTTCACCCCATCCTTGGCCCTGCAGGCTAAGACCCAAGGTTCCTCCAACCTCATTGGCTGGGACCAGGTCACATGCCCATGAATGAACCAATCCCTGGAGCCAGGGAGTGGAGCCATGGAGGTTGGCACATGTTGTTAGGACCTCTGTTGTAATGACTTTTCTAATGGCTGTGGTGGCAAGATCTTATGGGATGCATCTGTTAATAAAACGAATATTAATTTCTGATAGTAGGTGGGTCCAAAGTGCTGGCTTAGCACCTAGCACCTCAGTCCCAGCACCTCAGTACTGATGTACCTATCTGCAGAGACAATGGCTGAGGAGCAAAGTGGATGGAAAACTGGCCCAGAGTGCACAAGAGAAGTGTATGTGTTTAGGGGATTAGGGATAATAGCTCTGGGCAAGCTATAGCTCCAACTTACCTAGGTTCAAGAAGGTGCAGGGAATTCGTGGTGTTTCACCATCCATCCATCACTTTGCAGATGGAGAATATGTCTTTGCATAGAGTCTGGCAAGACTTGTTCCAAGTCTTCTCTAGTTGGTACGGAAGTCGGGAAGACAGTACCCTCCATCTGCTGGGATAGGCATGAGAGGCTGAGTGCTCTCAAGAAAGTGTCTGGCTTTCTGTGAGCCTGCACACAGGCCTGATGAGGACAGTTCACGGTTTTGTTCTGAGGAGGGAGTGGTGCCACGTGTGATCCCGGGAAGAGGACAGACCTGGAGTCCTCTGTACAGCTCCTTCATGAGAGTGGGGGTGATCTGCAGCATCCGTCCCATGGGATGTCTGTCCTTTATTGAGTTCTGGGTATGGTTTCTGTGACTGTGTCCTAATGGCTGGGATTTCCAAGGAGCAGGATTTTTTGGCTTTACATTAAGAGCTGGTCCACCCAGACTGGGCAAGGCCCATTCTGCTGCTGAGAGAACTGTGTCTCCAGTGGTTGGAGTGTGTATTACAGGCATAGAGGTCAATGGTGGGGTGGTTACAGTGGTCAGTAGACTACTGTTATTGATGATTTTTGTAAGTGAAATCTATAGGATGATATGTTAGATCTTATGGTTAGGGATCTACGTTAGGTGCCCATAAATGGTGCTTTTTCTGAATTTCATATTTAGTATCTTTTACTACTTTTAATAGCCCTTCTTGTACTTGGTGTTCCAAGAAGCAATGCATTACAACGTTGCCTGCATTGCGTTGATGGGAATTTGAGCATGAAAAGGTTGTCAGTGATTCCACAAATTGTCCACTGGAACAGCCAAAAAATAAAATTTTATTTTTGACACTAAGTAGGAAATATCCTGCTGTGATTCTTAATTTAAACCAGGGGAGGGGTCCTCTTTTGGTACTGGTAATGAGTACCATAGGCCTTCCTAGGGAACATTATCAGATTCTATTGGAAACTTGGTCTCTGTTTTTGTGTGGAAGAATCAGGAGTCAACCAGTTATTTGTGCCCTGTCTCATTTTCCATGATACTTCCACAATATCTGGTTTCACACCTCTACCATTGTGAAATCCCAACTTTGGCACCAACTTGCCCTTCTCTGTCAAGGGCAGACAGCCAAGTTTGAGCCAAGACAAGAGCCGCCGCTTCTGGGTGACTGGGAGACTCTAGGATCAGAATGCTGTTGATAGGGAGTTACTGGGATCCTAAATTCCAAACCAGCTCCTGACACCCAGATGAAATACATTTTTTTAAAGATTCTATTTATTTGACAGACAGAGATCACAAGTAGGCAGAGAGGCAGGCAGAGAGAAAGAGGGGGAAGCAGGCTCCCTGCCAAGCAGAGAGCCTGATGAAGGGCTCGATCCCAGGACCCTGAGATCATGACCTGAGCCCAAGGCAGAGGCTTAACACACGGAGCCACCCAGGCGCCCCCAGATGAAATACATTTCTGACTTAGAAACTTCAGATAGAAATTTTTTGTCCATGATGACAACTGAAGAAAATGTGTCATCCCTAAACCTAACCTTAACCCCTAACAACACTGAAACCTAAGCTGACCTTAAAGCCCCAAACTAGAACCCTGAATCCCAAACCTGAAATGGAACCAAAGCCTGTACCTGAGCCCTGAATCCAAGCCCTGAACCACGAACCCAAACCCTAAACCAGACCTCCAAGTCATGAACCCTGAACCCAAATCTCAGCATGAAGCCAAACCCCAAATCTGACCTTGAACTTTATCCCATAAGCCCTGAGTCTTAAAGCCTAAATCATAAACTTAAAGCCCTAAACTATAACTCTATTCCCTTGTCCTTCACTCTAAATCCTCACCCTAACACTAAACCCAAAGCCTGATGTAGAACTCTGACTAAAACCTGAACCTGAACCCAAATTCAAACCTTTCACCACACTTTGCTTATGCACTTGCCATTGATGGATATTTGAAGTTTCTTCTACCTTTTGATTCTTGTGAACATTGTTTTGGGTTGGGGGCTAGGGTTAGGGTCTTGGATGAGGGTAGGGTCCAGGCTTGAGACCAAGTTGAGGTAAGAGTGTGGGTCTGCATCAGGGCCATGTTCAGTGCCACTGTTTGGGTCAAGGACTGTTGTAATTCCACATTGTTTCCAATTCGATGTTCCTTAGCTATTTTGGGGGAAGTTGGGGGATATTGGGCTCCATGCAGCTTGAATTTCCAGAATGAAATGGCGTCAGCTGGACCCTGGGAGGGAGCAGGACCTTCCACTGAAGGGTGAGCTCCCACAGTCCTGCACTGTCTTCCACCGCCTGCAGAGGGCGCCATACCCCAGCTCCCGCCCTGAGCCCAGGCTGCGCAGCCACAGCTGGGACCTGAGCCTCGCCTCTTCAGGACCCACTGTGGAGACTTCTGGAGAATGAGGGGCGGATCCCACCCTGACAGGATAAGCTGAGGAGGGTGTGGCTCTGCATCCACACTGAACAGACCGTTGTGGAGGATGCGCCCACACTGACAGCAGTCCAACCTCCTAAGGACCAGATGCTGGAGGAGGTGAGAAGCCACCTGAGTGGACTGTCAAGGAGTTCCTGGTCTCAGAACCCCACAGAGGAAGGGCGCCCTGTGTAGACACTGGGGCTTCCGTCGTTTTGTGTGAGGAGACGTGGCCCCCTGCTGTGCTGTGCGCGGGGCTGTGGGGTCCCCCCTTTTCTGGGCTTCGGTGCTCCTCGCTCCTCGTCTGTGTTTGTGTGCTCGCGGATTCAGTTCCTGGGGCTCCTCAGATGGTCTGCAGTCACGGACGGAGTGTCCGCCTGCCTCGGTGCTTGTGCTCCCCCCCCCCCACCTCAGCCCTGCGGGGTCCATCCCGTGTCCACACCCACTCCGGGCTCGCGCCGAGTCCGGAAGTTCGGGAGCCAGAGTGAGGACTCTGTAGACGGTTTTGGGGAGAGTAGGCATTGTCCCAGTGTGGGTTCTTCCCTGAGCACAGTGCCTCCCCATCTCCGTGTGTCCCCCTCCCTGTCTGTCGTCATTGTTGCATGGCTGTCAGAGGACAGGTCTGCCACCTTCTTGGTTCAGGGCCTCCTGGGTATCTTGCTCTCTTGGATGCAGGTGTAAATGAGATTGTTCTCTGTAGTCTCTTTCTGATGGTTCCTTCCGAGCACGTAGGAGTGCCAGTAATTTGTGCATATTGATTTTGTTCCTTGCAAGTTCTTGAATTTATTAGTTCGATTTGCTTTTAAAAACTCAATCTGCCAGTTATTTGACCAGCAGCATGGGTTTATTTGGGAAGAGCAGAGAATGGCAGTCTGGGATGAGCAAGCTACGGTCCCATCACAGGCAAGTGTGAGAAACAAAGGAGAGGAACATTATTTCACAGAGGAGGAAAGAAGTTGGGAGGGGTGCTTGGAAGGAAAGTCCCCTGGAGAAAGGCAGGGTGATGGAGAATTCTCACCAGCTGAGCTGCAAAGCTCCTACAAAAAGTCAGGAGATGAACCTCCAGCTTCCCCTGTGGGGCCTGGAATTGGTGAGTCTCTCCTGTGGGGGTTTGCAATGTGGGGTCTGTAATGGACACTGAGCACCAGGTGCCCCCTTCCAGCCTCCCCTTCTGGCATCCCCAGTCCACTTTACTGGGGCTTCCCTTCCTGATTTTGCACAGTTCTAACCAGCTTGTTGTGGAACGTTGTGGAAAACTGGAATTCCAAATCCACTGCTTCTACTGCACCTGAGATACAGGGGCCCATGATTTAATCCTCCCACGAGTCTCTTGCTAACTTGTGTCCTCTCCATGTTGGGTGACCTGGATCGGGGAGGGCTTAGCCTCCATCCCAAAGTTTGATGTCCGCTCTGCTTCGGTGTCGTCGTGCTAACATGGATTTTGGAAGAGTCATTTCCTCTGCGGTGATTTCAAAGTGCAGTCAGCTTGTTATAGCAGCACAAATATGTGCTGTCTCCACACTCAGATTCCCCAGCCGTCATTTCTTTACCACGTTTGCCACTTCACATGGGATGCTTCAGTGTGTTTGACCCCACACCAGGACAATGTCCTGCAGAACCACCACCACATAACCTGAAATGAGGAGATCATTACAGAACCCATCCAAGGGTTAGTGTTAGGGACCAGGGACATGGCAGGACTGACCTGAAGACCCCATGGAGAGCTGTCTGGGTGGCTGAGTTGACAGTGTAGGTGAGGGTGGGAGCCTGGCTCTGGCTTTGTGTCCAGGAGTCAGCTCTGTGTGGGTGTATCCGCAGCTGGGCATGCAGATTTCTGCTCCTCTGAATCCTTTCCGGAGTTCCAAATGGCACAGTTTCCTTCTGGGCGGCAGGCTGAGTCCTCTGGGATTGCCCAGGTGTCCCAAAATTGTAAGGCATCTACTGCAAGGCCGTTGGGGTCAGAATCCTGAGAACCAAACCAAAGGTTATGGTTAGGGCCCACCACATGGCAGGCCCAATCTGCCAGCACTCTGCCCATCTTTCTGGGGGGGGGGGGCAGTCGAGGGATTGGTTCAGGGTGAGTGTCAAGCTCCAGGTTTGCATCCAGGGCCCTGCTGAATATGGGGGTGTCCAGAGGTAGGAATGCAGATTTCAGTTCCTCTGAATCCTTTCTGGAGTTCCAAATGGCATGGTTTCTTTCGGGGGGTGGCAGGGTGAGTCCTATGGTGTTCCTCACTGTCCCCAATCTCTGAGGCTTTGGAGCCAGGCCGTTGGGGACAGACCTTCAGGACAGAATCTAGGCTTAAGAGTTTGTGCCTATGGGCATGGCTGCACTGATCTGTAAGCACTGTGGTGAGGATCACAGGGGTCTGAGTTGAGAGCATGGTTCAGGATTAGTATCAAGATCTGGGTTTGTGTCCAGGGGACTGCTGAATGTGGGGGTGGTCTCAGATGTCCAAGCCGATTTCCCCTACTCTGAATCCTTTCCAGCATTCCAAATAGCCTGGTTTCCTTCTGGGGTGGCAAGCTGAAATCTCTGGGATTTCTCAGGTCTTGCCCTTGCCCTTGCAAGTGCAAGATACTTTTTACAGTAAAAGAATTCACCAGATGAGCTGAACAGCAGAAAAGACACAGCTCAGGAGTAAATCAGTGAACAGGAATATCATGCCAAAAACTTCTTTGAGAACACACTACAGAGCAAGGGAAGATAGGAGAGGACAAACCCTCCAACTTTTCAACATCATTCCCTACTTGTTTATTTCCATTGCTGTCAGCTCCTTCCCAGCCAAAAATAAGTCACCCGAGCCAGCGTTTTTTCTTCCCGAGTTTGGGGCACTGCAAAGCCCACCAGAGGGGCCAAGGGCACCCCTGTACCTGCTGAGCTGAGCCCATTTGTACCCCAACAGTGAGCAGGTACCAGCCTGGCCCTCTGGTGCTCCATGGTCTGTGGCAGTCCTTCCTTCTGGACTCTGCTTTGCTGCTCTCTTCCTTCCCTAACCCTGGTCTCAAACTAAGGATTGCTCCTGGAGGAGGAACTCAGGGAGATGAGGCTCAGGAGGGCCTTCCTGCCTGGAATCTCCATGTGGGGAGTGCACAGCCAACGCATTTTGCCCAGGGACTTGCAAAATGCAGAGAGGCAGATTTCTTTTCTCTCTTTATCTCTCTCTCTCTAGCCTCATACCAACCAGGAGTTCTTAGAACTTTCTTCAGTGACTTCTAGGTGTAGCTTGGCCACTGTTTCCACAGAAAGGCCACGTTAGCATGATCAAACACACATATAAGCAATTACATTTTTTAAAAAAACAACAAGCCAATGCACAGAGACCTTTGATAGCAGCACAGGACGCTCAAGGGACCAGAGTCCCTACCTTGGGCAATAGTGGTAGAGGCCGGGTTCTGCCACGCAGGTCCCTAGACCTTTGGCAGTTTCCACGATTGCAAATCCAGACATGCAGAATCCTGAGGGACAACCTACTAACTGCAAAAGAGCAAAAATTCATCAGGATTCAGAGAGTGGAAATCCATTTGTACTGGAAAAGAATGAAGCAGGCTTGCTGTGAATCCAGCAGGGAGGACAGGCATAGATAAAGGCTGCTGTATGAGTCACGGAAACTATTGTTTCTCAAGGGTCATGCTGTCTCTGTAAAATGCTATGAGGACTCTCTCTTGGGGAACTCCTGCTTTCCTACCAGTGACGCCCCCAGATTCTGCTTTGCTAGTCCCATGGATTCCTGGGGATACCCAGTTGATAAGCTATGCTGTCCTCATGACAACACTTGCTAATGGACTGAATGTTTGTGTCTTGTCCCAATTCAGATGTTGAAGCCCTGACCCTCAAGGAGTGCCATCAGGAGGTATGGGCTTTGAGAGGTGATGAGGTCATGAGTTTGGAACCCTTGTGAATGAGATAAAAGCACTTCTGAGAAAAGACCTGAGAGATAGTTCTGCCAACTGTCAGCCATGCAAGGCTACAACAGAAATATGGGCATCTATAGATAATGAAGCAGTCTCTTGCTGGATATCAGATCTCACAGGATCTTGCTCTTGGACTTCTCAGCCTCTAGAACTGCAAGGAATAGTACATGTTTTGCTGTTTCAGCCACCCAGTCTGTCATCATTTGTTGCAGCAGCCTGAACGAATAAGGCAGAGCCCAAGTCCTGGTTAATCCCTGCTTCTACTCCTTTCCCCTCAGAAAGAGCTTATAATCCAGAACTGACCTCTGCTTTCCATACACGTGCTTCAGACTCCTTCTGTGAGAGCCCAGACTTTGTAAAAGACTCCTCCCTCATAGCAACCAGCATTCTGGGACTCCTGAGGAATGTCTTCCCTGACTGTAATGAGTCAATCAATCTGATTTTGATTCTGGAGTCCCAGGATAAAGTCCTGCATCAGGCTCCCAGCTTCATGGGGAGTCCGCTTCTCCCTCTGACCTTCTCCCCTCTCATGCTCTCTCTCTCAAATAAATAAATAAAAATCTTTAAAAAATCTGATTTTAATAGACCATAAGCTTGTTCTTGCTGGTCTTTGGAAGATTAGGCATTAGCCCTTCTGAGAAAGTTCTGAATGGCTGCTTCATGAAGGGGTGAACTGTGTCCCCAAAGTCACTTTTTGCTGCCTTCTAATCACAGATGCTGAGACAAATCCTCCCAGGTGCTGGTTTTTCAAAGCACTTAATGCTTTGGCTTTGAAGTTCCTCACTTGACAGTTCTGCTTTAATCAGTTTGTGCCAAAACAGCAATTGGGGTTGGATGCAAAGTGCACTGATAAAGTTAATATCAGGGAACAATTTTTTGAGTGTCAAGCATGTGCATGTGTGTGCACACACATATCAATGAGCTAAGCATTATGGTAAATGTCTGACAAGAACTAAAGCATCAAAAATTCAGGATACCCCATTAGCTGATATGTTTATTATTCCTACATCCTAAACTATGAAAAACAGGGTCAGAGAATAAGAAGTGGCAAAAAGAATCAAGATTTGAGGCAGTTCGGTTTCACAGCCAGCCTTGATCAATAAGCATGTACACCTGTGTCTAGTTTCAGCTCTGTGTAACCTTGCCATAACCTTGGATAAGCCATTCATCTCTCAAGTTCAGGTTCTTGGTCCAAAGAGGGAAGGGGCACAGGTTGAGTACCTCCAGTGGGACTTCCTGGCAGGCTTGTTCATCCAAGCATTCCTGTTTCAGTTTGAGTAATTGAATCCAGTCTTTGTTTTACCGAAGGCCAAGCTTGTCCAGTGTGTCCATGCCACCAGCCAACAGCATTTGTCCATGCCATGTAACAACTGAGCAACATTCATAGGAATGGGGGAGGAAAAGATGTCCATAGGTGTTGACAGATGTTCTGCATGAGGGACAAGAGCTGGGGCCATCACCTGCTGTTTCTAGTGGCTTTCTCTGTCGAGTTAAAATAAATGGCAATTTTTTGCAATGATAGGGATGAAAGAGGAGGGCATTATGCCAAGCGAAATAAGTCAGTCAGAGAAAGACAATTATCATATGATCTCACTCATATGTGGAGTTTAAGAAACAAAACAGAATCATAGGGGAAGAAAGGAAAAAAGTAAAACAAGATGAAGTCAAAGAGGGAGACAACAAGAAGAGACTTTAAAAAAAAAGAATTTGGGGGAGGAGTCAAGATGGCGGAGAAGTAGAAGGCTGAGACTACTTCAGCTAGCCAGAGATCAGCTAGATAGCTTATCTAAAGATTGCAAACACCTGAAAATCCATCGGCAGATCGAAGAAAAGAAGAACAACAATTCTGGAAACAGAAAAAACACCACTTTCTGAAATGTAGGACCGGCGGAGAAGTGATTCCAAAGCGACAGGAAGATAGACCCCGAGGGGAGGGGCCGGCTCCCGGCAAGCGGCGGAGCAACGGCGGCGCACAAAATCAGGACTTTTAAAAGTCTGTTCCGCTGAGGGACATCGCTCCAGAGGCTAAACCGGGGCAAAGCCCACGCGGGGTGAGCGTGGCCTCAGGTCCCGCAGGGTCACAGAAGGATCGGGGGTGTCTGAGTGTTGCAGAGCTTGCGGGTATTGGAACGGGAAAGCCGGCTACAGAGACAGAGCCGACAGTAAGCTCACAGCTCGGTGTTACCTTGAACTGGTCGCAGGCTCGGTGAGCTCGGAGCGCGGCCAGAGGTCAGGCAGACGGGAGTAACTGGGCGCTGTTCTCTGAGGGCGCACTGAGGAGTGGGGCCCTGGGCTCTCGGCTCCTCCGGAACTCTGTATTTGTATTCCCATCCTCCAGAACTCTACGGAAAGCACTCAGGGAACAAAAGCTTCTGAAAGCAAACCCAAGCGGATTACTCAACCCGGCCCCTGATAAGGGCGGTGCAATTCCGCCTGGGGCAAAGACACTTGAGAATCACTACAACATGCCCCTCCCCCAGAAGATCAACAAGAAATCCAGCCGAGACCAAGTTCACCTACCAAGGAGTGCGGTTTCAATAGCAAGGAGAGCAGCAGAATTCCAGAAGAGGAGAAAGCCAAGCACGGAACTCATGGCTTTTTCCCTGTGATTTTATTTAGTCTTGCAGTTAATTTAATTATTTTCTTTTTAATTTCTTTTTTTTTCTCGCCTTCTGGTTAATTTTCTTTTTAACTTTTACATTTTTCTTTTTTAAAGTTTTTATACTAGTTTATCTAATATATATATTTTTTCTTTTTTATATTTTTCTTATTTGTTTTCTTTTTTTTTTAATTCTTTTCTTTTCTTTTTTTTCTTTTTTCTTTTTTTTTTCTTTCTTCCTTTTTGAACCTCTTTTTATCTCCTTTCTCCCCCTTCACGATTTGGGATCTCTTCTAATTTGGTTAAAGCATATTTTCCTGGGGTTGTTGCCACCCTTTTAGTATTTTACTTGCTCCTTCATATACTCTTATCTGGACAAAATGACAAGACGGAAAAATTCAACACAAAAAAAAGAACAAGAGGCAGTACCGAAGGCTAGGGACCTAATCAATACAGACATTGGTAATATGTCAGATCTAGAGTTCAGAATGACAATTCTCAAGGTTCTAGACAGGCTCGAAAAAGGCATGGAAGATAATAGAGAAACCCTCTCGAGAGATTTAAAAGCCCTTTCTGGAGAAATAAAAGAACTAAAATCTAACCAAGTTGAAATCAAAAAAGCTATTAATGAGGTGCAATGAAAAATGGAGGCTCTCACTGCTGGGATCAATGAGGCAGAAGAAAGAATTAGTGATATAGAAGACTAAATGACAGAGAATAAAGAAGCTCAGCAAAAGAGGGACAAACAGCTACTGGACCACGAGGGGAGATTTCGAGAGATAAGTGACACCATAAGATGAAACAACATTAGAATAATTGGGATTCCAGAAGAAGAAGAAGAAAGAGGAGGGGAGCAGAAGGTACACTGGAGAGAATTATTGGGGAGAATTTCCCCAATATGGCAAAGGGAACGAGCATCAAAATTCAGGAGGTTCAGAGAACGCCCCTCAAAATCAATAAGAATAGGCCCACACCCCGTCACCTAATGTAAAATTTACAAGTCTCAGTGACAAAGATAAAATCCTGAAAGCACTCCGGGAATAGAAGTCTGTAATATACAATGGTAAAAATATTAGATTGGCAGCTGACTTATCCACAGAGACCTGTCAGGCCAGAAAGAGCTGGCATGATATTTTCAGAGCACTAAACGAGAAAAAAACATGCAGCAAGAATACTATATCCAGCTAGGCTATCATTGAAAATAGAAGGAGAGATTAAAAGCTTTAGGACAAACAAAAACTGAAAGAATTTGCAAACACCAAACCAGCTCTACAGGAAATATTGAAAGGGGTCCTCTAAGCAAAGAGAGAGCCTACAAGTGGCAGATCAGAAAGGAACAGAGACCATATACAGTAACAGTCACATTACAGGCAATACAATGGCACTAAATTCATATCTCTCAATAGTTACCCTGAATGTGAATGGGCTAAATGCCCCTGTCAAAAGACACAGGGTATCAGAATGGATAAAAAAAACAAAACCCATCTATATGTTGCCTCCAAGAAACTCATTTTAAGCCCGAAGACACCTCCAGATTTAAAGTGAGGGGGTGGAAAAGAATTTACCATGCTAATGGACATCAGAAGAAAGCAGGAGTGGCAATCCTTATATAAGATCAATTAGATTTTAAGCCAAAGACTATAATAAGAGATGTGGAAGGACACTATATCATACTCAAAGGGTCTGTCCAACAAGAAGATTTAACAATTTTAAATATCTATGCCCCCAACGTGGGAGCAGCCAACTATATAAACCAATTAATAACAAAATCAAAGAAACACATCAACAATAATACAATAATAGTTGGGGACTTTAACACTCCCCTCACTGAAATGGACAGATCATCCAAGCAAAATATCAGCAAAGAAATAAAGGCCTTAAACGACACACTGGACCAGATAGACAGCACAGATATATTCAGAACATTTCATCCCAAAGCAACAGAATAATACTTCTCTAGTGCACATGGAACACTCTCCAGAATAGATCACGTCCTCGGTCCTAAATCAGGACTCAATCGGTATCAAAAGATTGGGATCATTCCCTGCATATTTTCAGACCACAATGCTCTAAAGCTAGAACTCAACCACAGAAGGAAGTTTGGAAAGAACCCAAATACATGGAGACTAAACAGCATCCTTCTAAAGAATGAATGGGTCAACCGGGAAATTAAAGAAGAATTAAAAAAAAATCATGGAAACAAAATGATAATGAAAATACAACGGTTCAAAATCTGTGGGACACAACAAAGGCAGTCCTGAGAGGAAAAATATATAGCGGTACAAGCCTTTCACAAGAAACAAGGAAAGGTCTCAGGTACACAACATAACCCTACACCTAAAGGAGCTGGAGAAAGAACAAGAAAGAAACCCTAAGCCCAGCAGGAGAAGAGAAATCATAAAGATCAGAGCAGAAATCAGTGAAATAGAAACCAAAAAAAACAATAGAACAAATCAACGAAAACTAGGAGCTGCTTCTTTGAAAGAGTTAAAAAATTGACAAACCCCTGGCCCGACTTATCAAAAAGAAAAGAGAGAGGACCCAAATAAATAAAATCATGAATGAAAGAGGAGAGATCACAACTAACACCAAAGAAATACAAACTATTATAAGAACATACTATGAGCAACTCTACGGCAATAAATTTGACAATCTGGAAGAAATGGATGCATTCCTAGAAACATATAAACTACCACAACTGAACCAGGAAGAAATAGAAAGCCTGAACAGACCCATAACCAGTAAGGAGATTGAAACAGTCATTAAAAATCTCCAAACAAACAAAAGCCCAGGGCCAGACGGCTTCCCGGGGGAATTCGACCAAACATTTAAAGAAGAACTAATTCCTATTCTCCTGAAACTGTTCCAAAAAATAGAAATGGAAGGAAAACTTCCAAACTCATTTTATGAGGCCAGCATCACCTTGATCCCAAAACCAGACAAGGATCCCACCAAAAAAGAGAGCTATAGACCAATATCCTTGATGAACACAGATGTGAAAATACTCAACAAAATACTAGCCAATAGGATTCAACAGCACATTAAAAGGATTATTCACCACGACCAAGTGGGATTTATTCCAGGGCTGCAAGGTTGGTTCAACATCCGCAAATCAGTCAATGTGATACAACACATCAATAAAAGAAAGAACAAGAACCATATGATACTCTCAATAGATGCTGAAAAAAGCATTTGACAAAGTACAACATCCCTTCCTGATCAAAACTCTTCAAAGTGTAGGGATAGAGGGCACATACCTCAATATCATCAAAGCCATCTATGAAAAACCACACCGCAAATATCATTCTCAATGGAGAAAAAAACTGAAAGCTTTTCCGCTAAGGTCAGGAACACGGCAGGGATGTCCATTATCACCACTGCTATTCAACATCGTACTAGAGGTCCTAGCCTCAGCAATCAGACAACAAAAGGAAATTAAAGGCATCCAAATCGGCAAAGAAGAAGTCAAAATTATCACTCTTCGCAGATGATATGATACTATATGTGGAAAACCCAAAAGACTCCACTCCAAAACTGCTAGAACTTATACAGGAATTCAGTCAAGTGTCAGGATATAAAATCAATGCACAGAAATCAGTTGCATTTCTCTACACCAACAGCAAGACAGAAGAAAGAGAAATTAAGGAGTCAATCCCATTTACAATTGCATCCAAAACCATAAGATACCTAGGAATAAACCTAACCAAAGAGACACAAAATCTATACTCAGAAAACTATAAAGTACTCATGAAAGAAATTGAGGAAGACACAAAGAAATGGAAAATGTTCCATGCTCCTGGATTGGAAGAATAAATATTGTGAAAATGTCTATGCTACCTAAAGCAATCTACACATTTAATGCAATTCCTATCAAAGTACCATCCATCTTTTTCAAAGAAATGGAACAAATAATTCTAAAATTTTATATGGAACCAGAAAAGACCTCGAATAGCCAAAGGGATATTGAAAAAGAAAGCCAACGTTGGTGGCATCACAATTCCGGACTTCAAGCTCTATTACAAAGCTGTCATCATCAAGACAGCATGGTACTGGCACAAAAAACAGACACATAGATCAATGGAACAGAATAGAGAGCCCAGAAATAGACCCTCAAAACTCTATGGTCAACTAATCTTCGACAAAGCAGGAAAGAATGTCCAATGGAAAAAAGACAGCCTTTTCAATAAATGGTGCTGGGAAAATTGGACAGCCACACATGCAGAAAAATGAAATTGGACCATTTCCTTACACCACACACAAAAATAGACTCAAAATGGATGAAGGACCTCAATGTGAGAAAGGAATCCATCAAAATCCTTGAGGAGAACACGGGCAGCAACCTCTTCGACCTCTGCCGCAGCAACATCTTCCTAGGAACAACGCAAAAGGCAAGGGAAGCAAGGGAAAAAATGAACTACTGGGATTTCATCAAGATCAAAAGCTTTTGCACAGCAAAGGAAACAGTTAACAAAATCAAAAGACAACTGACAGAATGGGAGAAGATATTTGCAAACGACATATCAGATAAAGGACTAGTGTCCAGAATCTATAAAGAACTTAGCAAACTCAACACCCAAAGAACAAATAATCCAATCAAGAAATGGGCAGAAGACATGAACAGACATTTCTGCAAAGAAGACATCCAGATGGCGAACAGACACATGAAAAAGTGCTCCATATCACTCGGCATCAGGGAAATACAAATCAAAACCACAATGAGATATCACCTCACACCAGTCAGAATGGCTAAAATCAACAAGTCAGGAAATGACAGATGCTGGCGAGGATGCGGAGAAAGGGGAACCCTCCTACACTGTTGGTGGGAATGCAAGCTGGTGCAGCCACTCTGGAAAACAGCATGGAGGTTCCTCAAAATGTTGAAAATAGAACTGCCCTATGACCCAGCAATTGCACTATTGGGTATTTTACCCTAAAGATACAAATGTAGTGATCCAAAGGGGCACATGCACCCGAATGTTTATAGCAGCAATGTCCACAATAGCCAAACTATGGAAAGAACCTAGATGTCCATCAACAGATGAATGGATCAAGAAGATGTGGTATATATACACAATGGAATACTATGCAGCCATCAAAAGAAATGAAATCTTGCCATTTGCAACAACATGGATGGAACTAGAGCGTATCATGCTTAGCGAAATAAGTCAAGCAGAGAAAGACAACTATCATATGATCTCCCTGATATGAGGAAGTGGTGATGCAACATGGGGGCTTAAGTGGGTAGAAGAAGAATCAATGAAACAAGATGGGAGATTGGGAGGGACACAAACCATAAGTGACTCTTAATCTCACAAAACAAACTGAGGGTTGCCGGGGGAGGGGGTTTTGGGAGAGGGGGTGGGATATGGACATTGGGGAAGGTATGTGCTTTGGTGAGTGCTGTGAGTGTGTAAAACCTGGTGCTTCACAGACCTTTACCCCTGGGGATAAAAATATATTTTTTATAAAAAATTAACAAAAACTAACTAGCCCAATTTTCCAAAGCCCTTCCTAATATCAAATGAAATAGATGCCTAATTTGGCATATTGATTTCTTTATTACTGATATATAGTTTTACTGCATAGAAGTCAACAATTTCTCAATAAAAACTTTACTAAAACTTGACCAAAACTGACACAAGAAGATATAAAAACCGTAACCTTATCTCTTAAGGAAATTAAGCTTGTATTGAAAAGAAAAAAAAGACTTCTAACAAAGAAAACTCAAGGTTCACATTGCTTTAATGGTTGAATTTTAGCAACTACTTAAATAATTATTGCAAAAAATAGTATTAATTTTGGACTAATTATTTCAGAAAATAAACTAAATATAACAAATCGAAAATTCCAATTATATACAAAAATTAGAAAATAAAATGCAAGGATATCACTAACAATATCAGAAAATAAGATAATTTAAAGTAAAAAATATTTTTATTTACTTATTTGACAAACCGAGATCATAAGTAGGCAGAGAGGCAGAAGAGATCAGAGAGAAGGACGTCAGACTCCCAGGGGGCAGAGAGCCTGATGCGGGGCTCGATCCCAGGACGCCTGAGATCATAACCTGAGTTGACGGCATAGAAGATTTAACCCACTGAGGCCAGACAGGTACCCCTCAGAAGAGACCTTAATACAGGAACAACATGAGGGTTCTGGCGGGAGGGGGATGGATTAATTGGGTAACTGGGTGATTGACTTGGATGGCATGTGATAACGTGAGCACTGTGTTTATAAAAGACTGATGAATCACTACCTTAGTCTGAAACTAGTATTATATGTTAATTAATCGTTTTCAATTAAATTTTCTTTAAAATAATTTTAAAATAAAATAAGTGACCATAAATAAGATAGAGTTGTCCAGCAGGGTGTGTCATATCTAGATGTCAGTTAAATTTTGGCTTCTGCCGAAGTTTAGGAGAGTCACACTAGGTCATTTTCCTGTGTAAAGTCATCAGGGGCAGTTCCAAAGACAAAGATTATTAATATTTTTCCTTCCCCATTCCTAGAGCCAAAGAGTTTCCTCCACTCACTCACTGGCCACCTATGTAGGTGTTGCTTTCTCTCTACCAATCACAAAAAATCAGTGAGTAGCTATAACTTCACCCTTCCAATATCCCCCTACCCCCGACCTTTGTTTTTAATGGCCATGGGCAATAGGGACAAAGACATTTTAAAAAACTTACAAAGATCTATTATGGTCTATACCTTGGCCCGTATGGGCACTGCAAAGGGATTCTCGAACTGTGTACTCAGATGAGTGGTCATTATCTTCAAAAAGGCAGGGGCTGTGATAGACACAGGAACCAAAAAAGCAAGAGTTACTGGACCATCAGAATATGGAGTACCAACA